>NC_057804.1:305884635-306007455 GCF_018294505.1 Triticum aestivum | reverse complement strand
CTTCGGCGGAGGCTCTTCGCTTTGATCTCCCGTCAAGAGCCGGAGCTAGTGCGGTCCGTGCTCCTCCCGAGGCATTCTTGGGGTAGCATGAGGCGAGCTCCCTGTTTGGGAGAGGATCTTCTTTTCACATACCGAGGAAGAGGGAAGAGCCCCGGGGTGATCGGCTGTTACAGCCACCTTGGCACCATCAAGGCCCTCCTGATAGAACACACCATCTTCAAATTGGATCGATGTATCTCGGTCATCAGGATACCCCGGATCGCCATCACGAGAGTGGTTCTCTGGTTGAGGAGGAGGACAACTAATGGATGCAACCTGACACCTCCATCCCTGTTCAAGTGGCGATCAGTAAGAATTCGACATGATCCGTGGGCTCAAAATAATGGGTTATGGTTTACCAAGTCTGCCGGATTGTATTCGGAGCAGCGTTCCCGAATACTCATGCGAGCAAACTCTGCTTCATCTCCCTTGAAGAGATCGCCTAGTATTTTAACCAGGGCCACGTTGTTGTACGGCCCTTTCCGCTGGTAACGTGTCACATTGTTGGTCCTGTTATAGCAACATAAATGGCGACCCCGCTATTGAAGGGGTTGCACACATCGGGTAATGGTGATGACCATAACTTCGACCATGGTTAGCTTGCTGCTAGTTAGCAGCCTAATCTTGGCCGATAGTGCACACTCTTCCTCGCTGTCTTGTTGGGAAGGGCCTCTAGGCCGTCAGTTATACTACTTTATAGGCGGGTCGTTTGAATATTGCATAATCCTTGCTAAATTGGATCGGTGAGGGGAACGTCTTCAATATAAAACCACTCTGAATTCCATCCTTCCGGATCTTTCTATGGTGTCCCGATTGGGTACCCTGCCCCAGCTATTCTCCATAATTAGGCGCCGCCTACATCAAATATAGATCCCTCCTTAAGGCAACGTACAATACATAAATACTTCCTCCACAGGTCAAAGTGGGGCTCGCAACTCAGAAATATCTCGCACAAGGCTACGAAGCCAGAAATGTGCAATATGGACCCTGGGGTGAGGTTGTGGAGCTGGATCCCATAGAACTCTAGCAAACCCCATAGAAAGGGAGGAATAGGAAAACCCAAACCTCTTAAAAGGAAGGGCATGAGACACACCCTCTCCTCCTTGCTTGGGGCGGGGGAGTTCTCGGCAAGGGTGCAGACATCAACGGAGCTGAGACCGGGGTGGACTGCGACCAGATTGGCCGAATGGAGGAAGCACTGCGTCTGCAAGTGACTCAGCTAGATGTGCGAGACTGAAAGCTCGACCAATCTCCTGGGAGCGGGCCATGAGGGCTCGAGGATGAACCTGGGAGGTCGTCCATGGCGTCGAAGAATTTCTTCGATGTAGTTCTTGGTGAAGGGGGGAAGATAACTATTCTCAGCACCTTTGGATCTATAAATATGCGTCTTATCGTGAAGCTGAAAGGACGGGTGCATGGAAGGACGGGATTGGGCCGCCCGCCCTCTGGAAAGGTCTCCGAAGCCCTTGCCCCGAGGAACTGCGTTAAACTCTGATGGTCCCACCTCAATCTTGAGTTGTCATCGGATCTAAGAATCTTGGGACTGTCCGGACCCGATTACATTAGAGCAGGTTCCGGATAATGTTCGGCAAAATTGGCACGGCTTCAAACAGAACAAAGGAATAAAGGAACTCGTCTCGCAAGCTGATGATGTGAAGATTCCAGAAGATGATCTCCGGCATTGGAGGCAAGTTTGAGGGCTACTGACGGAGTCATGGACTAAGGGGTCCTCGCACGACTGCCCATTGTACATGGGCTGGACTGGTAGAGCCGTATATTGACAGGAGGCCTATGAAGCCGTGGTGTGCCCTCCAGGTCAAGAAGGCGCAGGATCTCTTTAAACCCTTGTTGTATTCTATCTTCGGTAACCCTAACCCTACTAGTGTCTATTTAAATCAAGGGTTTTAGTCTTTAGGGCTAGAGCTACATTCATCACCTCATCGCCTTAGGTTTTAGCTCGTGTTGATCTCGAGGTAGATCAACTATGTAAATCACATCATACAACCAATATAATCAAGCATGACATTGTGTATTACCTCTTCGAGAGGGCATGAACCTATGTAAACACTGTGTTCGTCGTCCCTTGTTCCCCACTGATCCTAGATCCACAGCTCGGGACCCCCTACCCTTAGTTCTGCCGGTTTTGACATCGATAGTTGGTGTGTTAGGACCGTGAGTACATTGACCAGAGGGGGGGGTGGGTTGAATGGGAGATTCAAAAATTCTTGCGAATGTTATGAATTTGATCCCAACCACAGCAACAGAAATAAGGTTCGATAGAAAAGTAGTTAATCAAGCATGATATTATGGAACATATCTATCGAAGTAGGAAGCTATTATGGTATGAGCATAGGATATCACAAGTTTTATAATGATGATGGTAATGCAACATGCGAACAGATGCAGTAGCATAAGAGAAAAAATGATATGAACAACGAGGGAAAAACACGAGAAAGAATAATGACGAGGTGAAAGAAAGTGACACAGGGAAATGATGACAGTCTTAATAAGATAAGTGCAAAGATAAATTTATACGACCGGGACAACTAAACTAAATGAAGATAATCCAACATCATGAGCAACGAACTTTAACTTATGGGAATTACAGAGATGACAGAAAAGAATGATATGCAATAGTCAGTGATTGATCAGATAAACCATCATCACAGAGCACGAAAGTAAACTGCTGAAGGTAATGGAGTAAGGTAAATATAACCAGTGGTGCTCGATGGCGATAGATGGATTTGGTAGACCAGTTTGCTCTTCTGTCAAATGACTACGTCTGGTTGGTGGGGTTGTGATTTAACATAGAAGATAAACTCTCTTTTTCCTATTCTCCTTCAACTTGGAGCGTATCAAACTACAGTCGATTTCACTCGTGGTAGATACTAGTCGGTGATCTCCAAACCTTCGACAATCCACTTCGTGAACCACAGTAACTGTTGGTTGCTGAAGATTTTGCTTGGTGAAGACAATGACTCTTCAACACTCGAGCCGACACCTATCCGTCTAGAGAGTCAGCTCTCAAGAGTAATAGGTACAAGAACTCTAAACTCATAACTACTGTGATGCTCAACCATTGTCTAAGTTTTGAACCCTGATTTTTCTCCTAGAAGATCTTAAATTTAAATCACTCAGAGAGGGGATGCTCAATCAATCTTCTCAGAAATCTTAAGCGGAGCAGCCAACGGGCAACATTGGAGCAGGGTGGCTATTTATAGCCGCGGCCTTCCCTGAAGGGAAAAGACCAAATTGGACATGTGGAGCAGCCAATGGCCGAACGACACGAGTCCAACAGTCAAAAATTGAGCACAATAGTAACATTCCTTGCGGAGCAAGTAATGCTAACTCCTCATTTCAAAAGATATCTCCTGCAGCATGAAGAACAACATCTACTGCTGACAGGTAATCATTCGAAACATAAAGAGATTTCTTCTTAGTCTTGCATAGGTTTTGGGCTAATCATTATAGCGGATCTAAGCTTCGAGAACCTATACCCCTCTTAATAGTACAGAGGTCCTGTAACGCCCCGAGACCGACGCTCCAGAAGACTTCCAGCTATTCCGAGTTTCGCCGTGTGTTTCTTTTATGCTTGCTCTTTTATTTTTGCATTGCATCATGCCATCATGCCATCATGCCATTTAATTTTTAAAACTCTTCTAAATAAATCGTATGGATCTTCGATCCATTTAAATCGAGGGAATTCACTTGTGATTTCTCTTTATAACATATTAAAGCCTCTCAATATTATTAGGGAGCTATAATAAAATTATTCCATTTATTTGGAATTAACCATAACCCACTTGCAAAATATCCCACGTCGTTGTTATCTCAATTGTTGGTCCCCAACCTTGTCCATAATTTCTTTCATCATTTTCCGGAGCTCCACCAAAAATCGGAACATTTTTGGACCTTCCTTTTATCAAGTCCTAGTTCAAACCCATTTGAATTAAATTCAAATGAGTTTGAATTTAAATCTTTCAATCATGGCCTTTCAATTTTTCTTGGAACGAGCATATTTTTGCGAGTCCGGGAAAATTACCCCCATGTCCAAATTCTTGTCCACTCGTTTCTTTTCTCTCCCTTTCTTTCTTTGCTTTTCTGTTTTTGGAAGAGATTTGAAGAAGGGAGGGGAAGACCAGCCGCAGCCCACTACCTAACCAGCTAGACCAAGCCGGCCCAGCCAGCCCATCTAACCACTGTTAACCCTAGCCCGACCGATCCCAGCCCCCACGCATCTCTCTCCCTCTCGTTCCCTCTACCCGCCGCCACCTTCGCCTCGATCCCCATCGCGCTCTCGCATCGCCCGAACCTGCGCCCGATCCCCTCGCCTCCTTCCTCCTCGATCTGGCGCCCGAATCCATGCCCCGTCGCCCCTCCGGTCGGCAAGTCCAGGCCGCCCAGCTCGCCCCGCCTCGTTCCAGGATGGAACCGGTGTTCCTGCGGCCTCCTCCTTGTTGCCTCCGCGCCACCAGCCAGCCATCGGAGCCCGCCGCCGCAGCCGGATCAGGCTGCGCTTCGCCGGGGTCCTCCCCTGCCGCCTCCTGCACGCCCCTGCACCACACATCAGCCACCGCGAGCATTGGATGCTCTCATGAGCCCCGCGCCAGCCAACAAGCTCTTGCTGCCCCTGCCTTGTTCGACCACCGGAACCGTGCCAAGACGTTGCCTCTTTGCATCTGCGCTGTGTTGCCATGGACGCATGCAACCCTGAAATCAATCCCAAGCATCAAGTATCAGGACACTACGGAAACCTGAATCGCCAAGACCGGACCCGTCAAGTACCCCTTCGGATCGCCAAGTTCATCTACCACGTGTACCACTACCGTCGACCTGAACATCTACGAAAATGTGTACAACTACCATTGCCGTGATTTCGAAAAGACGTCATGTACCTCTACTTCCACTACGACACGAGTACAACTACTTCCACTATGACCGCTGCAAGAACGACTACTTCCTCTACATCGTACCGAACCCGAACCGCTCCGAAATGCACGCTTTGAAGGTATAATCCCGAGATGACGACCGCCCGTGAGCGAATGAATGTGTGTTGTATGAGATGCTCGTGTTTGCACCATGTCCGAGTTGTCTTTGCTCGTTCCTCGTTGCCATGCCGCCGTCCCGTGGGAACCCGAAATTCGGGAGCACCCCACCATCCTTGCATGACACGCTCACGCCCACTTCTTTTGCACCGGTATCTTCATGAGCTACCGGAAACGATATGTTGCCGTGGCACCATTTTCGTTATCATTGCCGTGGCACCCCTTTTGTTCCGCCATGGTGACCAAATGCCTCGTATCATGATCATGTCAAGGTTTTCATAAAAAATTGCATATAACTTGCATATGTCATCCGCATCATGTTAACAACATTTAAATGGTTAAAATTGTGTTTGCATTAAATTGCTAAATGTCATATGGGGATTTTCTGGAATTGTTGTTTGTTGTTTCCGGCCTCATTTAAACTTGCCTAAATGTGTAGTTTACTTATGCTTCACCTCTTGCCATGTTAACCAACATTTAATCTTGTCTTGTTCATAAACGAGAGCGAACTAGATAATTGTTGTGGTGTCTTGTCAATATGCAACTCGTTGCATATTGAGCTCCACTTAACTTGTAGTTTTGTCTGTTGCACTTTGCCGTGCCATGCCTCTTTAAACCGGACATGCATCATATTTGGTTGTGCATCATGCCATGATTATGCTTGTGTGTTTACCATGTTGTTTGCTTCTTTCTGGTTTGCTTCTCTCGTTAGCTTCGGTTTCGTTCCGGAGTTGTGAGGATTCATTCAACTACGTCTGTTTGTCTTCTTCTTGGACTTGTTCTTCTTCCTTGCGGGATCTCAGGCAAGATGACTATTACCCTCGATATCACTTCTATCTTTGCTTGCTAGTTGCTCCGTTCTATCACTATGCTGCGTTACCTATCACTTGTTTACCATGCCTCCCATATTGCCATGTCAGCCTCTATCCTTTTCACCCTTCCTAGCAAACCGTTGTTTGGCTATGTTACCCGCTTTTGGTCAGCCCCTCTTATAATGTTGTTAGTTGTAGGTGAAGTTGAAGGTTGCTCCATGATGGACAGGATTATGTTGGGATATCACAATATCTCTTATTTAATTAATGCATCTATATACTTGGTAAAGGGTGGAAGATTCGGCCTTATGCCTGGTGTTTTGTTCCACTCTTACCGCCCTAGTTTCTGTCATACCGGTGTTATGTTCCCGGATTTTGCGTTCCTTACGCGGTTAGGTGATTTATGGGACCCCCTTGATAGTTCGCTTTGAATAAAACTCCTCCAGCAAGGCCCAACCTTGGTTTTAACATTTGCCACCTAAGCCTTTTTCCCCTGGGTTCTGCAGACTCAAGGGTCATCTTTATTTTACCCCCTGGGCCAGTGCTCCTCCGAGTGTTGGTCCAAACTAGAGCACCGTGCGGGACCGTTCCTTGGCAACTTGGATTACGTCGGTACCTGTACGCTTAGCTTATCCGGTGTGCCCTGAGAACGAGATATGTGCAGCTCCTATCGGGATTTGTCGGCACAGTGGGTGGTCTTGCTGGTCTTGTTATACCATTGTCGAAATGTCTTGTAAACCGGGATTCTGAGTCTGATCGGGTCTTCCTGGGAGAAGGTATATCCTTCGTTGATCGCGAGAGCTTATCATGGGCTAAGTTGGGACACCCTTGCAGGGTATAAACTTTTGAAAGCCGTGCCCGCGGTTATGCGGCAGATGGGAATTTGTTAATGTCCGGTTGTAGATAACTTGACACCAGATCTGATTTAAAACGCATCAACCGCGTGTGTAGCCGTGATGGTCTCTTTTCGGCAGAGTCCGGGAAGTGAACACAGTTTTGGGTTATGTTTGACGTAAGTAGGAGTTCATGATCACTTCTTGATCATTGCTAGCTTCACGACCGTTCCGTTTGCTCTCTTCTCCCTCTTATTTGCGTATGTTAGCCACCATATTTGCTTAGTGCTTGCTACAACTCCACCTCATTACCCCTTCCTACCCATAAGCTTAAATAGTCTTGATCTCGCAGGTTTTGAGATTGCTGAGTCCTCGTGACTCACCAGATACTATCACAACAGTTGCAGGTGCCGATGATCCCAGTGCAGGCGACGCAACCGAGCTCAGATGGGAGCTCAACGAAGATCCTGGTTGTTGCTATGTTTCGTTTCACGTTGATCAGTAGTGGAGCCCAATTGGGACGATCAGGGATCTAGCAGTTGGGTTATCTTCTTTTCTTTTGACTTTGTCCGTAGTCGGACTATGTGTGTACTTTGAATGATGTATGAATTATATGTTCATTGTGTGAAGTGGCCATTGTAAGCCAACTCTTTATCCCTTTCTTGTTCATTACATGGGATTGTGTGAAGATGACCCTTCTTGCGACAAAACCACAATGCGGTTATGCCTCTAAGTCGTGCTTCAACACGTGGGAGATATAGCCACATCGTGGGTGTTATAGGTCCTATGACTCCATTGAATGAAAGAAGAACAACGAAATGAATACTACGTACCAATTGCTTCAATTCACTGTAGTCAAATTTCCTGGGACAGAATCTCCGAACCAATTGCTTCACATCAGCAATAAACTTTTGAGGGGTTACTCCTTCACATCAATCTTCTCGCCTACATGTATTCAACAGATGTAGCTCATTCTTCTCTGTAACATAGATATTCTTTGGTGAAGTTCCTCGAACTTGACACCGGAGACAACAATCTCTTCGGTTTTGCATGGACTATTTCTCTCTGTGTGCACTAGCAAACAAATGAGTCTATGCCTGTTTCTGTCAACAATCTACAAAACACAAGAGGGAAAATATCGCACCATTAATCTCCCCCTTTTGGGACAATTGTTGACAAAATAGAACACATCAGAAGATAGAGAATAGAACCAAATGGATTGCGAAGGATAACAAAAGGCGAGAGATAATTACAAAGATAAAACACAATCGCCCTGAAGGTATGCATCATTTTAAAAATGCACAGGAGATAACTAAGAAGGTAGCGAGATGAATCGTCGTATGACTGACATTGACATATAATCTCATTCATGGTATCATTAAATGCACTCGACGGTGTTTGAGGTATTGCGTGCCACACACAATCTTTGAAAAAGATTAGTTAGATAGAATGAATACTTTGAAATGATTCATGACAAAGGATAAGCCATGAGGATTTGCTCAAAACACAGTTTAAATCCACACGAGATATAAGTTCCCTACAAGTTAGGTACTCAAGGAGAATCAGAGCAATGGAATCACAGGTATATTACTCGGAATTGATATGCTTCAGAAGAGGTTTTCCTGCAACAAGGATGATATGATGGAGATATCCGAGGAAAAATAACTCAATAGACAGATAGAGAGACTTTGCTTTCGAATCGTATGAAGTTTAATCTGAAGCTAACTTTCTTCTCCTACAAAGTTAGATAGCGAAAGATAATCATTATAGAATATCTAAACATAAGACACATATGGTTTCAAGGAATGAAATATATCTTCTAGAGAAGAATGATTTCCAATACTCCTTGAAATGCTTTTACTTTCCCTACATGATAGATAAGTATCGAGGAAAATTATTGCAAGGAAATAAGCTTTTGATAGCACCTGCAAACAGATAACTGGAAGTAAATAGCATTGCATGAGGTTATTAACGGTACATGACGACCAAGTATTCCAACACCACAAGCGGTTCTCCAAGTTCCAAAAGCAAAAGGTTCAATGAAAACCAAATAGTTCGATAGAAAAGCAAATGGGGAAAGGAAACAGCCTGCAAATAACCCCCTTATTTATCACCCGATGTTCTTCTCCACCTTTTTGTCAACAAGTGTCAAAAATGAAACAGAATGCATACGAGGAACTACGCATCCGAAGAATCCTCAGAATCAGAACTTGAACTATTCGGCGAAGCAGAGCGAGTGATGGTCGAGGCCGAAGCAGTAGTTGGAGACGCAGCATGGGCTTCGGGATCAGCTTCGGAGTGGCAGCACGAGGTGCATCTGGGTTGAAGATAAATGTTCCCGCAGAGTCTTCGAGATCATCATATGGTTCCACAAATAGCAGGTCAGTGGAGTCGGAACATTGAGCAAGCACTGGAGTTTGCCTTTGGATGCAAGGAACTTCAAACATGTCCAGATGATCATATTATTTCTCGATACCCTTGGCCGATAGTTGTTTGCGAGAATAATGCTTGCGCAGAAGGGTCTAGGAGAACTTCATTTAATCCTTCTCATAGAGAAGAGCTTGGCAAGTATAATTGGGAAGCAGATCTATCAGAGTCATCATTTCTAGCTTCACCTTCCGGTCGATCTTGATATGACTTTCCAGGGCTTGCTAAGTGTGTAGACAAATCTCATAAAGTGCAGGATTCTCTTCACGAGGGATTTCAACTTTTGCCTTCTTCGAGCTTTAGTGGAAGCAGACATGGAGCAGAAACAGCGGCATCATTCGGTATCTCCCTTTGCCGATGTCGTTCACAATCCTAAGTGTGTCATGGACTGATGGCATATAAACTTTCGGAATATGTGGGAAGAGAATCTTTTCTTCAATAAGTTGCTCAATGGAAAACATGACCCAAGGTGCATATGGCTTCAGAGCTTGAGGGCTATCAGCCGCATATGCCAGGCTGCGAATGATAACATCGGGAATGTCAAAACGAATACCTTGAGTTGTGGCTAGAAGAGCATTTGCCATGATGCCATGATTGGTTCCTGGCCTGTTTGTTGGCGTGAGGGAGTTTCAGAGGATATAAAACAACACTTTGTTCTCATAAGCCAGATTCTTTGGTTTGCATGTGTACATTCATCACCAACAAGTTTGGGGTCCATCAGCAGATGATGTTGAGCTTTAGGTACATCCCAAAAGCACAGTCTATGTTCACGAGTAGCATCAATTCATACCAAGGAAGATTTAACAGTGCTAAGAACTGGTCCGCCAAAAATTCGATCTTTTCTTCTCCTGTCATCCATTTGAGTATCCAAGTATTGCTATTTGCAAGGTCCCTGAGATATAAAGAATGGCATAGAGCTAAAGAATCACTTCACGATTCCAGCCAAGATTGAAAACGAAGGAAGCTCTTCAGGAAGACTAGTTCAATATGTTCGATGGTATGGTGGAAGCAGGGTAGAATTTGGACCTCTGAGAAATCCAGAATCTTGTGTTTGAAAATATGATTCTTGCCATACAGAATATGAGCATAGTACACGACATGTTCCTTTGTCCAGAATCATGGTGACAAGGAAGTTATTTCTCCATCATATGTGCTGGTTCCAAAGAAACCAAGTTTCGAACGATGAAACTACTTGTTAAAGGTAGGACCATTTGGGGCATCTTCAACAAGAAACAAAGGAAAAGTTTCCAATGGGTTTCTCAGATGTTCCTCTTCATTCATAACCTAGGTCCGAATGTCACCAAGTGTAGGCACACCTTCCTGAATAGGCTTGAGAGGAGCACTTCGCTTACTTGATTTCTCTTGTACAGATTACTTTGAGGCACTTGACTAACTATAATTTTTGCTCGCTGGAACTAGTTTAGTGGCTTTCTGTCTTTCGGGCACTGGGACTTTTATTTCAAAGTATTTCCATCGGTTGGAGGCACAACAACCTCTTTCTCAGATGCTTCTGGCACAACTGGTGGGGCAATTACTTCTTGTGCCATTGGCTAATCAGATTTCCTTTCTTCCTCTTCAAACTGTGGTGTAGTGGAATGAGGAGCAAGATCAACATCCATCTAGGTAGGGGCAGCAGATGGTGCAACTAGGGTGGATTTGTCTCGGGAAGCATTTAGCTCCCCCTCATTCTTGCCAGTCTCCCCCTTATTTGATTCGGATGGCTTAGCTTGCAATTGTCTCAGAGGCGATGGATTGGCCTTCGCAACTTCAATTTCCTCATCAACATCATGAATTGTTGCTTGCTGCTTAGGCGAAGCATTTCCTTCATCGGTATTTTCCAGGAAGATATTAACAACATCAGGTTGTGCTTGAGCTGCTAGAGTAGGAATGATATCCTCCACATGGTCAGATTGCTGCATTGGTTCATCCTCCTGAGTTGGAGATGGTGGAATCTGCTGCAGGGGAGTAGGAGTATAAGAAACATTCTAAAGGCGGTTATCTTTGTTTACTTTTCGATTGCTAACTCTCGCTTTATCCTTCTGACACTTTCCTTCTTTGATTCTTCTTCAAGCAAGATCTGCCTTGTGGTCAATCTCCTTGTTTCTTCTGTCACACAACTGAGATACCTCCATGTGCAACCGCAAGTGCCAAACAATTTTCTCATTTTGCATGATACTGAGAGCCTTGGTGAGTGCAACAATCACTTTGTTCACATTATTTCTTTCGGAATCAGAGTTGGACCCTCTCCTCATTCGCTCGATGACTTGCTTGTCTTTGATAACTCGATTCAGTTTCTTGGAGATTTTTCTCAGCTCAATGAAATGTTTCATTACCATTTTGGTAACATCACGTAGTCCTAGACTACTTATATCATTAGATTTTAAAACGTATGCAGCACAGTCAATCACATTGATCATGAAACTGAAATCATACTTCCGGTCCTCTATGGAAGCAGGAACACATGGTGTGGACTTCTTAGCAGACGCATCAGCATTTCCTTCAGACTTGTCACGCCCAATATGCGATACTATCCTAAAGAGAATCGAAGGTCCCACCAAGGATAGAACCGCATATTGAAACGCTTTTGCAAGGTGGATATCATTACATCAACATCACATGATGGATGGGGATACATACAAAAGGCATACAATGCCACATGAATACAACATCATCATACACAAGATCCACATCCGACTACGGATGAAACACAAATAGAAACTCAAACGACATCCACCCTGCTAGCCCAGGCTGCCGACCTGGAACCTATCCCCTGATCGAAGAAGAAGCAGAAGAAGAACTCCAAGACAAGCAAACATCGCTCTCGCGTCATGATCATCGCATAACATGTACCTACAACTGTTGTTGTAGTAATCTGTGAGCCACGAGGACTCAGCAATCCCATTACCATGGGTATCAAGACTAGCAAAGCTTAAAGGGAAGGAAGGGATAAAGTGGTGAGGTTGCAGCAGCGACTAAGCATATATGGTGGCTAAGATACTCAAATAAGAGCGAGAAGAGAGCAAATGGAACGGTCGTGAAGCTAGCAATGATCAAGAAGTGATCCTGAACTCCTACTTACGTCAAACATAACCCAAAACCGTGTTCACTTCCCGGACTCCGCCGAAAAGAGACCATCACGGCTACACACGCGGTTGATGCGTTTTAATTCGGATCTGGTGTCAAGTTATCTACAACCGGACATTAACAAATCTCCATCTGCCCATAACCGCGGGCACGGCTTTCGAAAGTTTATACCCTGCAGGGGTGTCCCAACTTAGCCCATGATAAGCTCTCACGATCAACGAAGGATATACCTTCTCCCAGGAAGACCCGATCAGATTCGGAATCCCGATTTACAAGACATTTTGACAATGGTAAAACAAGACCAGCAAGACCGCCCGATGCACCGACAATCCCGATAGGAGCTGCACATATCTCGTTCTCAGGGAAACACCGGATGAGACAGGCTACGAGTAAAACCAGACTTTGAGTTTCCCCGAGGTGGCCCCGCAGGCGACTCGGTTCGGACCAACACTTAGACAAGCACTGGCCCGGGGGGGCTGAAATAAAGATGACCCTCGAGAGAGCGACTCCCAAGGGAAAAGTAGGTGGTGGTGAGGCAAATGGTAAAACCAATGCCGGGCCTTGCTGGAGGAGTTTTATTCAAAGCGAATTGTCAAGGGGGTCCCATAAATCACCCGACCGCGTAAGGAACGCAAAATCCGGGAACATAACACCGCTATGACGGAAACTAGGGCGGCAAGAGTGGAACAAAACACCAGGCATAAGGCCGAGTCTTCCACCCTTTACCAAGTATATAGATGCATTAATAATATAAGAGATATTGTGATATCCCAACATAATCCTGTCCACCATGGAGCAATCTTCAACTTCACCTGCAACTAACAACGCTATAAGAGGGGCTGAGCAAAGCGGTAGCATAGCCAAGCAACGGTTTGCTAGGAAGGGTGTCAAAGGTTAGAGGTTCATGGCAATTTGGGAGGCTTGAAGAGTAAAAGATAGGTAGCACAGCAAAGCAATAGAACAAAGCAACTAGCATAGCAATGATAGTAGTGAGATCCAGGGTAGCGGTCATCTTGCCTGAAATCCTGCAAGGAAGAAGAACGAGTCCATGAAGAAGACGAACGGGAGTAGTCGAACGAATCCTCACAATCGCAACATTACCAGAACTAGGAAGCAACATGAGAAATAAACAAACAACATGGTAAATGCACAAGCATAAAAATGGCATGATGCACAAACTAGTATGATGCATGACCGGTTTAATGAGGCATGGCATGGCAATATGCACAAACAACACTACAAGTTAAGTGGAGCTCAATATGCAACGAGTTGCATATTGACGAAACACCACATTGACATATTTAGTTTAATCTCGTTTAAGCTACCAAGCAATATTAAATGTTGTTAAACATGGCAAGAGGTGAAGAATAATTAAGCTACCTATCTAGGCAAGTTTAAATGAGGCCGAATAGCAAACAACAATTTCGGAAAATCCCCATATGCAAATTATGAATTTGGTACTGTTCTGCCCTAAACACAATTTTATTGTTGTTAAACAGGAAAATGAAGTGCACCAAGTTAAACTATGCATTTTTTCACCCCATTTACATATAAAGTTTATTAAAATTGGAGCTACGGTTATTTAGTTACGAAATAAAACATTTTAGCATGTGATTTAAGCAAATTAATGCAAACAGCAATTTAAACATATTTAACATGGATGAAAGTGGCATATTATGAAACTAGACAAAATTCTAAGCATTTTACATATATGGCATGTTTAATTTGGATGCATGGATAATTACTTATTAACACTTTAATATGATGGCATTTTTCTGTAATTATGCATGCACAGGATATTTAGCAAATTCGTCCAGGAAAAAAAACATGACATGGGCCTAAATCTGCTGGGGAGCTGTGCTTGGGGTGGCTCACCATGGGCTAAGCCCAGTCGGTGGAGCAGGAGGCCAGGCAGGGGCGCTGGGCCTGGGGTGGCTGTGATCCAGCCGGATCGGTCAACGGGCGAGCGAGGGGTCGGGCGAGCTGCTCTGCTCGTTTCTGAAGAACAGAAACAGCAGGACACCCATGGCGATGCAGAAGACGGCGGCAGCGGGACTTGGCGCGGGGACTTGGGGACGAGCTCACTCCGGCGAGGGACTTGGCGGGGCGACAACTCCCTGGTGGCGTTGTACAGCTGCGGAACTTGGCGCGGCGAGCATGGATTCGAGGTAGGGGACTCGAGGAGGACTTGGCGCGACGAGCAAGGATCTGAGGCAGGGGACTCGAGGAGGACTTGGCGCGGGGTCGGGGAGGTCCCGAGCTAGCTGGTGCAGTTCTTCCTGGCGCTCGACGGGAAGACGCAGGTGAGGAACTTGGCGGAGCAGCGGCTCTCAAGGCAGGCGCGCGAGGGAGACGAGGTTCTGGACGGCGTCGAGAGGTTGCGCGAGGGGAGGGGCGCGTGGCCTCGGGCGCCTGGTTGTCAAAGCAGAGGAGCGGGATGAAGCTGCAGCTCTTCGAGGCGAAGCAGGGGCACGGTTGACGAGCTCCTGCAGAGGTGAGGAAGATCTGAGAGGCGGGAGGGAGCTCGTGGGAAGGAGAAGGAAGGCAGCGGTATGGCGGGGGCATGCCTGCTAGCTTGCTCCGGCGTGGCTGTGCGAGATGGAGGCGCACGGGAGGAGGCTGCGGCCAGCGGGCGGAGGAGACGAAGCCGAGCGCTCCTGCTCGGAGTCTCGGGCATACGTACTGCAAGCGTGCAGGGTGGATGGATTTGTGGATCTAGAGGTGAGCGCTAGTGGTTGGCTTGTTGGTGATCCCGAGGAAAATGGAGAGGGTGACGGCGGCGTGGGAATTTGGAGGAGAAGGTGGAGGCTTGGCTGCGCTGGTTGGAGCGAACGGGATCTGGGAGGATCCCGAGGAAGGAGGGAGTTGGTCGGGCTGGCGGCGGAGACGGGATGGATGGATTGGACTAGGGTTAGGTTGTTTATATAATAGGTTAATTTTGGGTAGGGCGTTTCCTCGTCCCTCCGATCGCAATCGGACGATCAAGAAATAAATAGGTAAGGAGTCCAAACAAGAAAAACGGAGATGATTTAGGGATGTTTGGGGATGATTCGGACCCAATGGTGATGACTGAGCGGGTCGGGTTCGAGGAAGTTTCAGACGCGCTCAAGAGGGGGTCTGAAAGAGGTCAACAAGGCAAAGAGGTCTGACAAAGGTCAACGAAGGCAAGGGGTGACGCGGCAACTATGAGCGGATACGGGTTTTATGAAAACATGTGGATGCAATGCGCATGATTCTACGAGATGAGATGCAAGACATGAACAAAAGCAAAACAAAAGACAAAACCCAACCACGGAGGAAATAACATATCGCATCTCCGGAAAAGGCAAGAGTTGGAGTTATGAATATGGAAAGTTGTATCCGGGGTGTTACAAGACTGTAGCTTTCTCTTTGCTTCGGGTTTAGATAAAGATCTTGGTGATCTCTTTGGAGAGGGCAAAACTTTCACAGGCGAGGGGCTCTTGGATGACTTGTTGAGAATGGTGGGTTGATCATACGTTGGAATTTCATCAGAAGCATCTTCGTTGGATGACTCATCAGATGAGTCAGAAACCACCTTCTTTGATTTCCTGATGGTGGTTTTCTTTCGAGGTGCACAAGGGGAAACAGATTTCCTGGACTTGCTTTCCTTGTAGGCAGAAGCACGATCCTTCTTCTTCTGGACGTCTTGCTGAGTCAGCGCGATGGTTTTAGCTTCAACTTGGTTTTTCTTCGCTTCCCCAGCATCACGCTTGGCTTTGGCCATCGCCCTCTTAGCCACTTCCTTGGAAAAATTTGCAATGGTTTGAGCATTTGAAGGATGTTATGGTCTGACTTTTTCAACATCGGGGCCAATTCTGTCATGACCCCGATTCTATGCCACACCGATCTAGCATGTAACACCTCATATCACTTTGCGGCTTGATAAGTCTTCAACGTATCTATAATTTTTGATTGTTCCATGCTATTATATTACCCCTTTTGGATGTTTATGGGCTTTATTTTACACATTTATATCATTTTTGGGACTAACCTTCTAACCGGAGGCCCAGCACATATTGCTGTTTTTTTTGCCTATTTCGGTATTTCGAAGAAAAGGAATATCAAACAGAGTCCAGACGGAATGAAACTTTCGGGAGCGTGATTTTTGGAACGAACGTGATCCGGAGAGCTTGGAGTGCAAGTCAAGAAGCTTCTGAGGGCCCCACGAGATAGGGGGCCGCCCCCACCCCCTGTAGGGTGTGCCCCCCTCGGGCGGCCACCGACGTACTTCTTCCTCCTATATATACATACGTACCCCGAAAACATCCAGGGGCACCATGAAACACAATTTCCACTGCCATAACCTTCTGTATCCGCGAGATCCCATCTTGGAGCCTTCGCCGGCACTCTGCCGGACGGGGAATCGACCATGGAGGGCCTCTACATCAACATCCTTACCCCTTCGATGAGTTGTGAGTAGTTTACCACAGACCTACGGGTCCATAGTTATTAGCTAGATGGCTTATTCTCTCTTTTTGGATATCAATACAATGTTCTCCCCCTCTCTTGTGGAGATCTATTCGATGTAAACTCTTTTTTTAGTGTGTTTGTCGAGATCCGATGAATTGTGGGTTTATGATCAAGTTTATCTATGAATAATATTTGAATCTTCTCTGAATTCTTTTATGTATGATTGAGTTATCTTTGCAAGTCTCTTTGAATTATCAGTATGGTTTGGTCTACTAGATTGGTCTTTCTTGCCATGGGAGAAGTGCTTAGCTTTGGGTTCAATCTTGCGGTGTCCTTACCCAGTGACAGAAAGGGTTGCAAGACACGTATTGTATTGTTGCCATCGAGGATAACAAGATGGGGTTTATATCATATTGCATGAGTTTATCCCTCTACATCATGTCATCTTGCTTAATGCGTTACTCTGTTCTTATAAACTTAATACTCTAGATGCAGGCAGGAGTCGGTCGATGTGTGGAGTAATAGTAGTAGATGCAGGCAGGAGTCGGTCTACTTGTTATGGACGTGATGCCTATATACATGATCATGCCTAGATAATCTCATAACTATGCACTTTTCTATCAATTGCTCGACTGTAATTTGTTCACCCACCATAATATTTATGCTATGTTGAGAGAAGCCACTAGTGAAACCTATGCCCCCCGGGTCTATCTCTTATCATATTTGCTTTCAATCTATCTTTATTTGCATCTTTACTTTTTGCATCTATATCATAAAATACCAAAAATATATTTATCTTATCATACTATCTTTATTAGATCTCACTTTCGCAAGTGGCCATGAAGGGATTGACAACCCCTTTATTGCGTTGGTTCCGAGTTCTTAGTTTGTTTGTGTAGGTGCGTGGGACTTTTGAGGAGCCTCCTACTGGATTGATACCTTGGTTCTCAAAACTGAGGGAAATACTTACACTACACTTTGCTGCATCACCCTCTCGTCTTCGAGGAAAACCAACGCAAGCTCAAGACATAGCAAGAAGGATTTCTGGCGCCGTTGCCGGGGAGGTCTTCGCTCAAGTCAAGATATACCAAGTACCCATCACAAACCCATCTCCCTCGCATTTACATTATTTGCCATTTGCCTCTCGTTTTCCTCTCCCCCACTTCACCCTTGTCGTTTTATTCGCCCTCTCTTTCCCAATATCCGCCTCTCTTTTTTGCTTGTCGTTTTTCTGTTTGCTTGTGTGTTGGATTACTTGTTGCCATGGGGCAAGATAATACCAAATTGTGTGACTTCTTGAATACCAATAATAATGATTTCCTTAGTACTCCGATTGCCCCTCTTAATGATGTTGAGTCTTGTGAAATCAATACCGCTTTGCTGAATCTTGTTATGAAAGATCAATTTGCCGGCCTTCCTAGTGAAGATGCCGCTACTCATCTAAACAACTTTGTTGATTTGTGCGATATGCAAAAGAAGAAAGATACGGATAACAATATTGTCAAATTGAAGTTATTTCACTTAGAGATCGTGCTAAAGTTTGGTTTTCGTCTTTGCCTAAAAATAGTATTGATTCTTGGAACAAGTGCAAAGATGCTTTTATCTCTAAGTATTTTCCTCCCGCTAAGATCATCACTCTTAGGAACGATATTATGAATTTTAAACAACTTGATCATGAGCATGTTGCCCAATCTTGGAGAAAGAATGAAATTGATGCTTCGCAATTGCCCTACTCATGGTTTGGATTTATGGATGATCATACAAAATTTCTATGTCGGGTTGAACTTTGCTTCTAGAAATCTCTTAGATTCGGCCGCGGGAGGCACGTTTATGGAAATTACATTAGGGGATGCTACAAAATTACTTGATAATATTATGGCTAATTATTCTCAATGGCACACCGAAAGATCTTCTAGTAAAAAAGTGCATGCTATAGAAGAAATCAATGTTTTGAGTGGAAAGATGGATGAACTTATGAAGATGTTTGCTACTAAAAATACTCCTCTTGATCCCAATTATATGCCTTTGTATTCTTTGATTGAGAATAATAATGAATCTATGGATGTGAATTTTGAGGATAGGAATAGTTTTGGAAACAATGCTTATAGAGGAAATTTTAATGCTAGACCGTTCCCTAGTAATTCCTCTAATAATTATGGAAATTCCTATAATAATTCTTATGGTAATTTTAATAAGATGCCCTCTGATTTTTAGAATAGTGTCAAAGAATTTAAGATTTCTCAAAAGAATTTAATGATTTGCTTGAAGAAAAATTGCTCAAAGTTGATGATTTGGATAGGAACGTTGATAGACTTTCGCTTGATGTTGATTCTCTTAAAATTAGATCTTCTCCTCCTAAGCATGATATCAATGAGTCTCTCAAAGTAATGAGAATTTCCATTTATGAGTGCAAGGAAAGAACCGCTAGATTGCGTGCTAAAAAAGAAAGCTTTATAAAAGCGTGTTCTTCTAGTTTCCGTGAAAATAATGATGAGGATCTTAAAGTTATTGATGCGTCTCCGATTAGATATATGTTTTGCAATATGAATTTTGATGATTATGGGACTGATGATAAATCAACTTTGCCTAGAAGGCGTCCCAAGAACTCGGAGTCTTTAGATCTTAATGTTAAATTTGGTAAAAGTGAGATTGGAGAATCCTCAACTTCTAACAATATTGAACCTACTATCTCAGATTTCAAGGAATTTGATTATGATAATTGCTCTTTAAAAGGTTGTATTTCCTTGTTGCCATCCGTTGTTAATTCTCCTCATGCTTAGAGTCAAAATAAAGCTTTTACCAAACATATTGTTGATGCCTTGATGCAATCTTATGATGAAAAACTTAATTTGGAAGTTTCTATACCTAGAAAACTTAATGATGAGTGGGAACCTACTATAAAGATTATAATTAAAGATTATGAGTGTTTTGCTTTGTGTGATTTGGGTGGTAGTGTTTCCACGATTCCGAAAACTTTATGTGATATTCTAGGTTTCCATTATCTTGATGATTGCTCTTTAAATTTGCATCTTGCGTATTCCACCATTAAGAAGCCTATGGGAAGGATCAATGATGTTCTTATTGTTGAAAATAGGAATTTGGTGCCCGTAGATTTATCGTTCTTGATATAGATTGCAATCTTTCTTGCCCTATTATTCTTGTTAGACCTTTCCTTAGAACGATTGGTGTGATTATTAATATGAAGGAAGGGAACATTAGATTCCAATTTCCCTTAAAGAAAGTCATGGAGCACTTTCCAAGAAAGAAAGTCAAATTACCTTATGAATCTATCATGCGTGCTACTTATGAATTTAGTGCCAAAGATGGCACTCGTTAGATCTATCTTTGCTTTTTATACCTAGCTATGGGCGTTAAACGATAGCGCTAGTTGGGAGGCAACCCAATTTTCTTTATGTTTTTTGTTTTTGCTCCTGTTTAGTAATAAATCTTGCATCTACCTTCTGTTTAGATGTGTTTTTATCTTCTAATTAGTGTTTGTGCCAAGTAGAACCTATAGGATAACCTACGATGATAGTTGATTTGATTCTGCTGAAAAACTGAAACTTTGCACGCACGAATATAATTTTGTTAAATCACAGGAACGTGCTTTTTCGTTGATTCTTTATGATACTGTTCAATAAACAAATTTTCCAGGACTTCCTATTTTTGTAGGATTTTTAGAGTTCCAGAAGTTTGTGTTAGTTACAGATTGCTACAGACTGTTCTGTTTTTGACAGATTCTGTTTTTCGTGTGTTGTTTGCTTATTTCAATGCATCTATGGCTAGTAAATTAGTTTATGAACCATAAGGAAGTTGGAATACAGTAGGTTTAACACCAAAATAAATAAAGGATGAGTTCATTGCAGTACCTTATGTAGTGGTTTTGTTTTCTTTCACTAACGGATCTTATAAGATTTCCTGTTGAGTTTTGTGTTGTGAAGTTTTCAAGTTTTGGGTAAAGCTTTTATGGACTATGGAATAAGGAGTGGCAAGAGCCTAAGCTTGGGGATGCCCATGGCACCCCAAGATATTCAAGGATAGCCAAAAGCATAAGCTTGGGGATGCCCCGGGAAGGCATCCCCTCTTTCGTCTTCGTTCATTGGTAACTTTACTTGGAGCTATATTTTTATTTGCTACATGATATGTGTTTTGCTTGGAGCGTCGTGTATTATATTAGTCTTTGGTTTTTAGTTTACCACAATCATACTTTCTGTACACACCTTTTGGGAGAAGCCTATTTGATTAGAATTTGCTAGAATACTCTATGTGCTTCACTTATATCTTTTGAGCTTGATAGTTTTTGCTCTAGTGCTTCACTTATATCTTTTAGAGCACGGTGGTGTCTTAATTTTGAAGAAATTTCTAGTCTCTCATGCTTCACTTATATTATTTTGAGAGTCTTTTAGAACAGCATGGTATTTGCTATGATCATAAAGATGGTCCTAGAATGATGAGCATCCAAGTTGGGTATAATAAAAACTATCAAAGAAAGTGAATTGGATGCTATGATCAATTTGATGCTTGATAATTGTTTTGAGATATGGAGGTAGTGATATTAAAGTCATGCTAGTTGGGTGATTATGAATTTAAAGAATGCTTGTGTTGAAGTTTGTGATTCCCATAGCATGCACGTATGGTGAACCGCTTTGTGATGAAGTTGGAGCACAATTTTATTTATTGATTGTCTTCATTATGAGTGGCGGTCGGGGACGAGCAATGGTCTTTTCCTACCAATCTATCCCCCTAGGAGCATGCGCGTAGTGCTTTGGTTTTTGATTGCTTCTAAATTTTTGCAACAAGTATATGAGTTCTTTTGATTAATGTTGAGTCCATGGATTATACGCACTCTTTCACCCTTCCACCATTGCTAGCCTCTTTTGTACCGTGCAACTTTCGCCGGTACCACACACCCACCATTTATATTCCTCAAAACAGCCACCATACCTACCTATTATGGCATTTCCATAGCCATTCCGAGATATATTGCCATGCAACTTTCCACCGTTCCGTTCATATGACACGCATTACTTTTGTCATATTGCTTTTTGCATGATCATGTAGTTGACATTGCATTTGTGGCAAGGCCACCTTCATAATTTTCATACATGTCGCTCTTGATTCATTGCACATCCCGGTACACCACCGGAGGTATTCATATAGAGTCATATCTTGTTCTAGCTTTGAGTTGTAAATCCATAAAAGTGTGATGATCTTCATTATTAGAGCATTGTCCTAGTGAGGAAAGGATGATGAAGACTATGATTCCCCCACAAGTCGGGATGAGACTTCGGACTTTACGAAAAGAAAAAAAAAGAAAAAAAAAGAAGGCCAAAGAAAAAAAAGAGAAAAAAAAGAAAGAAAAAAAATGAGAGAAAAAGAGAGAAGGGACAATGCTACTATCTCTTTTTCCACACTTGTGCTTCAAAATAGCACCATGATCTTCATGACAGAGAGTCTCATATGTTGTCACTTTCATATACTAGTGGAATTTTTTCATTATAGAACTTGGCTTGTATATTCCAATGATGGGCTTCCTCAAAAGTGCCCTAGGTCTTCATGAGCAAGCAAGTTGGATGCACCCCACTTAGTTTCTTTTGTTGAGCTTTCATATATTTATAGCTCTAGTGCATCCGTTGCATGGCAATCCCTACTCACTCACATTGATATCTATTAATGGGCATCTCCATAGCCCGTTGATATGCCTAGTTGATGTGAGGCTATCTTCTCTTTTTTTGTCTTCTCCACAACCACCCTTCTATTCCACATATAGTGCTATGTCCACGGCTCACGCTCATGTATTGCGTGAAAGTTGAAAAAGTTTGAGATTATTAAAGTAAGAAACAAGTGCTTGGCTTGTCATCAGGGTTGTGCATGATTAAATACTTTGTGTGATGAAGATAGAGCAACAACCAGACTATATGATTTTGTAGGGATAACTTTCTTTAGCCATGTTTTTTTGAGAAGACATGATTACTTTGATTAGTATGCTTGAAGTATTACTATTTCTTATGTCAATATGAACTTTTATTTTGTATTCATTTGGATCTGAACATTCATGCCACAATAAAGAAAATTACATTATGAATTATGCTAGGTAGCATTCCACATCAAAAATTTCTTTTTTATCATTTACCTACTCGAGGGCGAGCAGGAATTAAGCTTGGGGATGCTTGATACGTCTCCAATGTATCTATAATTTTTGATTGTTCCATGCTATTATATTACCCCTTTTGGATGTTTATGGGCTTTATTTTACACATTTATATCATTTTTGGGACTAACCTACTAACCGGAGGCCCAGCCCATATTGTTGTTTTTTTGCCTATTTCGGTATTTCGAAGAAAAGGAATATCAAACAGAGTCCAAACGGAATGAAACCTTCAGGAGCGTGATTTTTGGAACGAACGTGATCTGGAGAGCTTGGAGTGCAAGTCAAGAAGCTTCCGAGGGCCCCACGAGATAGCCCCCCCCCCCTGTAGGGCGGGCCCCCCGTCTCATGGGCCCCTCGGGCGGCCACCGATGTACTTCTTCCTCCTATATATACCTACGTACCCTGAAAACATCCAGGGGCACCACAAAACACAATTTCTACCGCCGTAACCTTCTGTATCCGTGAGATCCCATCTTGGAGGCTTCGCCGGCACTCTGCCGTAGGGGGAATCGACCATGGAGGGCCTCTACATCAACATCCTTGCCCCTCCGATGAGTTGTGAGTAGTTTACCACAGACCTACAGGTCCATAGTTATTAGCTAGATGGCTTCTTCTCTCTTTTTGGATCTCAATACAATGTTCTCCCCCTCTCTTGTGGAGATCTATTCGATGTAAACTCTTTTTGTGGTGTGTTTGTCGAGATCCGATGAATTGTGGGTTTATGATCAAGTTTATCTATGAATAATATTTGAATCTTATCTGAATTCTTTTATGTATGATTGAGTTATCTTTGCAAGTCTCTTCGAATTATCAGTTTGGTTTGGCCTACTAGATTGCTCTTTCTTGCCATGGGAGAAGTGTTTAGCTTTGGGTTCAATCTTGCAGTGTCCTTACCCAGTGACAGAAAGGGTTGCAAGGCACGTATTGTATTGTTTCCATCGAGGATAATAAGATGGGGTTTATATCATATTGCATGAGTTTATCCCTCTACATCATGTCATCTTGCTTAATGTGTTACTATGTTCTTATGAACTTAATACTCTAGATGTAGGCAGGAGTCGGTCGATGTGTGGAGTAATAGTAGTAGATGCAGGCAGGAGTCGGTCTACTTGTTATGGACGTGATGCCTATATACATGATCATGCCTAGATAATCTCATAACTATGCGCTTTTCTATCAATTGCTCGACTGTAATTTGTTCACCCACCGTAATATTTATGCTATCTTGAGAGAATCCACTAGTGAAACCTATGGCCCCGGGTCTATCTCTTATCATATTCGCTTTCAGTCTACCTTTATTTGCATCTTTACTTTTTGCATCTATGTCATAAAATACCAAAAATATATTTATCTTATCATACTATCTTTATTAGATCTCACTTTCGCAAGTGGCCATGAAGGGATTGACAACCCCTTTATTGCGTTGGTTGCGAGTTCTCAGTTTGTTTGTGTAGGTGCGTGGGACTTTTGAGGAGCCTCCTACTGGATTGATACCTTGATTATCAAAACTGAGGGAAATACTTATGCTACAGTTTGCTACATCACCCTCTCCTCTTCGAGGAAAACCAACGCAAGCTCAAGATGTAGCACGGCCTCACACATGGTATTCCCACGGGTGTCGCCTTACCAGGCCCGGGACCGTTTGCGCCTTTTGATAGTGTCGCTAGTATCCATATGACAAAGAACCCGGGCTGACATGGCTAGTCGTGAACCCAAAGTGCCACTAACTTACATGGACAGGCATACATGTCCTAGCAACGAACACATCGATCAACAGTGAGTGAATCCCAAGTCGTAGGAAGCTACAAGGACTTAAAGGATCATCGCGTGACATTTTCGTGAAGGGATAGACACAGGAATGAAGAAGGACACATGCCGGCCAACCTAAGTGTTCTAGAGCAGTAGCAAGCTATCATGGCTCAGTGGAAGCACTAGGAGACATTTCCCGGTAAGAGAGGCTACCAAGGATAAACAACTAGATAGTCAGATCCCACACATACCAAGCATTTCAAACATACACACAATATGCTCGATATGTGCAAATACAACATGGCGTCACAACAAAACTCTACAACGAAAGTACTTTATTTAAAGGCTCTAGAGAGCCATACATATCATTCACACAGATAGGGGTCACACGACCCAGCATTCAAGTCATACAAACATACAAGCCATAAGCGGAAGTAACATGTCTGGGTACAGACATCTAGAAAGTAAAAAGTCTTGAGGAAGCCTATCTATCCTACAAGGGTCCACCATGTGCTCAGGATCATCACCTGGGCCTCAGGCTACTCGTCGACATCAAGGTCTACATAGAACCCATCAAAAGGGGTTGCAGCATCTTCTGTAGTTGTAATTAAGCAAACATGAGTACAAAGGTACTCAACAAGACTTACATCATATCCTACATACATGCACATTATCAATAAAGGGATGGTGGGGTTATTGCATCAAGCCAGCTTTGACTCTTCGCTAAACTATCTCACGAGACTCCAACTTGTAGTTGTTTTGCGCACTCGAGTCCACTACACACCACATCAATACACTACCGAGGAACCACTTTCGTCATCCTACGGAAGGGCCATCCACGGGACTCACACTTGTCTTGAGGCTTTTAGTAGTTTCCATTTACTTGTCTATGAACTGTATAGGCAACCAAGTAGTCCTTTACCGCAGACGTGGCTATTCAAATAGATGATGTTAACCCTGCAGGGGTATACTTCTGCACACACGCTTCCACCACTTATTGTCATTTACACGACATGTACTCAGCAACCTTCAAGTGGAAGCCCAACGATGGTGTCGGCCACGGCCTGCCTAAACACTCAAGTCTCTAGTCTAGGTTTATCGCCTATCCAGGTTCCATCCGCAGGGAGTCCGGCCGAGGTTTCCACATACAGCCCCGAACGATGTGTGAAGGGTTCCCGAGACACCAAATGGGCATCCGGTACACCGTGCCACGTACCTGTCGCATCACAGCCCACCCCAATGGTCAGCGCTGCGCATGGCCTCTAGTATACTACAAACACCAGAAACTACTTGCAACTCCTGGACAGAGGACTAGGGTGGTTAAGAAGCCGAGAGGGTCAATTAAGGATCCCAATGCATGGTAGTAGCTGATTCTTAAATCACGCATACAGATCTTAGTGCTTAAGGACGATTCCAATGAAACAACTCACGATGTACACCTACATGGCCTCTCATCGATACCTTTACCAAATCGTGTTCAACACATCACTCTCATTACCGGCATGATCATTTCACTCTAGCCCATCACCCAGATGAACCAGACCTGACACGACTCTAAGCATAGCAGGCATAGCAAGGTAGGAAACACATACATGGCTCAATCAACTCCTACACATGCTAGTGGGTTTCATCTAGTTACTATGGCAATGACAGGTCATGTAGAGGAAATGGGTTCAACTACCGTAGCACATAGCAGTTAGAAACGCGGTTGTCATAAAAGCAATAAATGAGAGCAGGAGCGAGAACATGGGATTTTATCGATATGATCAAATGGGTGGTTGCTTGCCTGGCAGGTCCGTAGTCTGATACTGTTCTTCGTTCGGGTACTCACGGTATTCCTCCGGGACAGAACCTACAGTAGAGAGCACCGATAACACAATCAATACCAGACAATATGCAACAATATGATGCATGCATGTGACATGGCAAAATGAGTGTGTTGGGCTAATGCAACTATAACCAGATGGGTTTGAGCTATTTTGAACCAAAGATTCAAAGTTCAAACTCATTTGTGATCTTAAATAGTGCCTTATGATGTTTTGCACAAAACAACAAGTTATCTTGTTTAAACATGCATAAAACCAGCACATATGGATAGATTGGATTTTTCTGATCATTTTTCATATATAACACTATGCATTTGGAGTTACAGATTAATTTTTATGAATTTTTGAAGTTAGCACTATTTTTTGAAATTTCATGAATAAGAATAAATCCAGAAAATGTATTACTGCATCAGCATTGTCTCAGCATTGTGTCAGCGGGTCAACTAGGGCGGTCTAGGTCAAACCTGACCAGTGGGCCCCCCTGGTCAGTGTCACCGTTAGTTAACTAACTAAATTAGGATTAGATTAACCCTAAGCTAGGTTTGACTTACGGGAGGGCCCACATGTCAATGACCCAGCGGGGTCAAATCCCTAGTCAAACTCGGCTAACTCACCGGCGTTTAGCCGCCGGCTACGTCCAGACGTGGTGGAGGGTGCGGGTTCGCCCTCCGGCGACCAAATGGACGGCGGAGGCCACATAAGAGTAGCTGGGAGCAAGCCGCGTCGATGGGTGGTGGTGGTTGAGCTCAAGGTCGCCAGAAACATCGCTGGAAACGACGCTGGCGACTAGCTTTGCGGCTGCCAGAGTTCGAGCAGGGCCGAACTCGTCATTGTTGTGGTTCTGGAGGCACGAGGCCAGCTCCTACGTGGCCTACACAGTGCAGTGAAGTCAGTGGACACGGTGGCATGGTCGTTGGGTGGCCGGAGCTGCGTCGGCGACGAGCTCAGGCGGCGACATGTGCGGTGAAGCTTGTTGTGGTTGCTGCAGAGGTCGGCAGTGAGAACAGAGAGGATGGGAAGAGGCGGGAGCCCATGGTTGTCCCAGCGAGGTAGGAGGTGAGGTCGGGGACGAGCTAGAGCAGTGGTGACGGCGAAGGGGATCTCCGGTCATGAGGACATCAATACCATTGTTACACCCACATCCCCTACTGCTATACATACTGGACCAATTACTAGAGCTTGCGCACGCCAATTAAATTACCAGGTACTTTCGTTTCTTGGTAATGATTCTAATGTTCATGAGAATATGATGCTTCCTAAATTGGATACCCATACAGTGGCTGAAGACATGAAGCTCAGATAGGATGTAGGTCTCAGACTACAGAGGCAAAGTGACCCATATGCCATAAGAAGAAGGACAGCCGTTGATTACAGGTTCCACACAAAGAAAAAACAAGACTTCTATGAGACCGTTTGATGTAGGACGGAACCCTATGGGGCCGATCTTTTACGTTTGGAGAGGATCCTACGGGGAACACGACGAACGCGCGGAAGAACACGAGGGAAAACACGAGGGGAAAACAAGAGAAACACTCAACCAACACGAATTTGATCACACAAGTGCTAGATCATCGAGGCACAAAGTAACACGAGATCCAAAGTCAACAAGGGACAATACAAGAGTAACCGTTCTTCTCCTTGAGGAGGTCTTGATTGTCTTCTCCGGATGGAGGTCTTGAATCCGGATGGATCTTCTCGAAGAGGTGCGGTCCCTCACGAGGAGTAGATCTGGTACGGATGAGCAATGCTCTATCTCAAATGAGCTAAACCAATGCTAACCCTAGAAAGGACGAGGGGAAGGTCTATTTATAGTCTAAGCCTTCGAAGGGGTAAGAGAGGGGCGAAACGAGTACATGGGCCTTGGCCCGGATACGCTGCACGCAGGCAGGGAGGTAGTACCGGACCCTCGGGCGGTAGTACCACTTGTAGAGCATCAGCGGTAGTACCGCTTTGATGGGGCGGTAGTACCTCTCTGGAGCCGTTCGATCACAGGAGTTTGTCGGGTTCAGCGGAAGAAGGGCGGATGTAGGGCAGTAGTGCCGCTTGGCTGGGTTCAGCGGCAGTACCGCTTGGCGTGGGCGGTAGTACCGCCCGTTCCAGGCTGGGCAGCTTCTCCACTTGCTCTCGACGTCCATCTTATACCGTAGCTTCTTCTCGGTTGGGTCCTTGGTACCTTAGCACACAAAGCATCTCCATTTGAGGTAGTAGCCATGTCTCAAGTGGGTCAAAGGGAAGTTCAACAAGGAGAGAGTTAACCTCGGATTGAATAGCACGTGATCGAGCTCTTGTCATGGGTCCACTTGGAGCTTGTGTAGTCGAAGTAGTGCCCATGGAGATGATCGAGGATGCTCCGCATCATCTCCCCTCCCTTGGGAAAGATCCGACCTCGGATCGAAATCCTCATCACCATGGTACGGGGAGAGATCTTGGATGTTGAAGATGTCGCTCACAGAGTATTTGTCGCGTGGGAGGTCGATCTTGTAAGCGTTGTTGTTGTAGCGTGCTAGCACCTTGAATGGTCCATCGGCTCGGGGTAGAAGTTTGGACTTGCGTTCGTTGGGGAAGCGGTCCTTGCGAAGGTGTAGCCACACGAGATCGCCAATGTTGAAGATCATGGGCTGCTTGTTGTCGTTGAGCTTGGTTGCTAGTCGTTGTACTCGGCGCTCGATGGTGTGCCTTGTATCTTCGTGCATCTTCTTGAGATAGTTTGCTCGTGCACCCGCGTCGAGGTTCATGCGCTCTTGTAGAGGAAGAGGTAGAATGTCCAATGGGGACAACGGGTTGAAGCCGTAGACGACCTCGAAGGGGGACTTGCCGGTAGTCGAATGTCTTGCACAGTTGTAAGCGTACTCGGTGATGGGTAGACACGCCTCCCACTCCTTGATGTTCTTCTTGATCAACACGCGAAGTAGATTGGAGAGCGTACGGTTCGTCACCTCCGTTTGGCCATCGGTTTGAGGATGGTATGCCGACGAGAATAAGAGCTTAATTCCGAGCTTGGCGCATAGCGTCTTCCAAAAGTAACTCAAGAACTTGACGTCACAGTCTGAGACGATTGTCTTTGGTACTCCATGGAGTCGCAATATTTCCCTACAAAAGAGATTGGCGACATGTGAAGCATCGTCTATCTTGTTGCAAGGAATGAAATGTGTCATCTTAGAAAATCGGTCCACAACAACAAACACGGAATCCTTTCCATTTTGAGTTCTAGGAAAACCAAGTACAAAATCCATGCTAATGTCTTTCGAAGGTTGATAAGGAATAGGAAGAGGCATGTAAAGACCATGGGACTGAGCTTTAGACTTAGCTTTGCGACATGTAGAGCATTGGTTGGTGAAGCGTGAGACGTCACGGAACATCTTGGGCCAAAAGTAGTTCTTGGAGAGCGTGGCGAATGTCTTGTCGCGACCAAAGTGTACCATCAGTCTGCCTCCATGAGCCTCTTGCAAAAGGAGCAAACGAAGAGAAGACTCGGGAATGCAAAGTTTGTTAGCTCTCATAAGATAATCATCTTTGATGTAATATTGTTCCGAAGATGTATGAGTCAAACACTTAGCATAAGGAGTAGCAAAAGATGAATCATTAGCATACAAGTCTTCTATGTGCTCAAAGCCAATAACATTCAAATCAAGTTTAGTGACAAGTGTACATATGCGTGAAAGTGCATCCGCAACTACATTTTCCTTACCCTTAATGTACTTGATCACGTAGGGGAAATATTCAATAAATTCACACCATTGGCATGACGCTTGTTTAATTTAGTTTGACCCTTTAAGTACTTAAGTGTTTCATGATCGGTATGTATGACAAACTCATGAGGTCTAAGATAATGTTCCCAAACATGTAGCACAACACTAAAGCATACAATTCTTTATCATAGATGGGATAGTTAAGTTGAGCACCGGATAGTTTTTCACTAAAATATGCAATGGCTCGTTTTTCTTGCATCAAAATTCTGCCAAGTCCGGTACCACTTGCATCACAATGAACCTCAAACGTTTTGTCAAAGTTGGGCAAATCAAGAATTGGAGCATGAGTAAGCAAAGACTTAAGTTCATCAAAAGCGGTAGATTGCAAAGATCCCCAAACAAAAGGAGCATTCTTCTTACTCAAGGCATGCAAAGAGCGGCAATAGTGCTAAAGTCTTTCATGAAGCGACGATAAAAACCTGCAAGGCCAAGAAATCTACGCACTTGTTACAAATTGGTGGGTTGAGGCCAAGTTTTAATTGCTTTGATTTTAGATTCGTCAACATGAACACCCTTGGAAGAGACAACGAAACCCAAGAAAACAAGTTTGTCAACACCAAACATGCACTTTTTCATGTTTTCATAAAGACGTTCCTTGCGAAGGGTTTGCAAAACCGTCCTAACATGCTTAAGATGCTCTTTCATGGATTTGCTAAAAACAAGAATGTCATTGAAGTAGACCACAACAAACACTCCAATATAAGGACGAAGCACAAAATGCATAAGTCTCATGGAAGTACCGGGAGCTTCCGATAAACCCATAGGCATAACGAACCACTCGTACAAGCCGAATTTGGTTTTGAAAGTGGTTTTCCATTCATCGCCTTCTTGTATGCAGATTTGATAATAGCCACTTTTAACATCAACTTTGAGAAAAAGGTGGCACCGCTAAGTTCATCAAGCATATCATCTAGGCGAGGAATGGGATGCCTATAGCGACGGTGATGGAATTAATGGGTCTACAATCGAAACACATGCAATAACTTCCATCTTGCTTAGGGACAAGTATAACCGGAACGGCACAAGGGCTTAAGATTTCACGTACATGACCGTTGTCGATTAGTGTTGTACTTGCCATTGGATCTCCTTAGTTTCTTCGGGATTGACGCGGTTTGGAGCTTTGTTTGGTAGGGGCGCTCCGGGGATGAGGTCGATTCGATGCTCAATGCCTCGTAGAGGAGGTAGTCCCGGAGGTAGCTCATCGGGGAAAACATCTTGGAATACCTGCAAAAGAGATTGAAACACTAAAGGTAGATCCTGAGAGGTGTTAGTTTTTGGGTCCCCATCCTTGCACACAAGGACAAAGTGCATAACACTTGATGGGTTCTCACACACTTCTCTCATCTCACTTAAGGTGGAAAATAGGACAAGGTTTTTCTCTCTAGGCAAAGAGGCGCTCAAGTCTAGCTTGTGGCTCTCACTCACTTTTTGGTGGATCACTTTCTCTCTCTTCTCTCAATGATGGGTGGCTTGCTTGTCAGCTATCACTTGACTAGGAGACATAGGTCGTAGCACATATTCCTTCCCTTTCATCTTGAAGCTATAGTGATTGGTACGCCCGTTGTGGATGACACGGTCGAATTTCCATGGTCGACCAAGAAGGAGGTGGCAAATGGACATCTGGACGACATCACACTCCAAAGTGTCCTCATGTGCACCAATTTTGAAGGAGACTTGGACCGTATGCTCAACTCGTATAGTGCTGGAGTCACTTAGCTATTGGACTTTGTATGGGTGTGGGTGCTTCATCTTGACCAATTGAAGCTTGGATCATAGTTCTTCACTTGCTAAGTCATGACAACTACCTCCATCGATGATGACCTTGACAGACCTTCCATTGATGTCGGCCTTTGTGTGGAAGATGTGGCATCTTTGGTCGTCTTCTTGTTGATGTTGAAGAGTCAAGACCTTGGAGACAATGAGAGCGGGGCTCGAATCTTCATCGCAAAAGACTTGATCATCTTCATCCTCGTTCAAGCGCTGGTGCATGGCCACTTGCTCAAGGGCTTCCATCTCCTCGTCACTCATGGAGTCATAGGTTCCATCATCGTTGAGGATCATGGTGCGCTTGTTTGTGCATTCATAGGACTTGTGGCCTCGGCCGCCGCAAGTGAAACACTTGAAGGAGCTTGTCTTGACAGTCTGGTCGGTCGGAGTAGATGATGAAGCACACGGCTTGAAGTTGCTTGTAGTCGGAGGAAGATGACTTGAGCTTGTTGAAGCTTTCTTGTAACTTGACTTGTCGTCATTGCTTGTAGATGGCTTGGTTGAGGTAGACGTTGGAGGAGTCATTGAAGCTTGGTTGTTGGAGAAGCCATAGGTCTTGGATGGGTATGTGTCGTACTTGAAGTCATCTTGCACTTGGCGTTCCGCCTTAGTAGCTTGATGCACGAGCTCAATGAGGTTGGATTAGGGTTGGAAGTCGGCAATCTTCTTGATGGGATGATTGAGTCCATTCAAGAAACGTGCCATAGTTTGCTCATCATCTTCCTTGACATTGGCTCGAATCATGGATATCTCCATTTCTTTGTAGTATTCTTCAACACTCTTTGTTCCTTGCTTGAGGAGTTGGAGCTTCTTGAAGGGATCGCGGTTGTAGTAGGTGGGCACAAAACGTGCTCACATGACTTCCTTCATTTGAGCCCAAGTGGTGATTGGTGGTTCACCTCTTGCTTCTCGGCGCTCAAGGATTTGTTCCCACCATATGAGCACATAGTCTTGGAACTCAAGTGATGCCATAGAGATCTTCTTCTCTTCCTCATAGTTGTGCAAACGAAAAAATTTGTCGACCTTCAATGCCCATGATAGGTACTCTTTAGGATCATTGCTTCCGTTGAACTTGGGCATGGTGAATTTTAGCTTCCCGTAGCATTACTCTTCATTGTGTTGTTGGCGATGGTGATGATGATGTCCTTGACGAGGAGGATAGTCGTCCTCATGTTGCTCTTGGCGTGGAGGTAGTCCATGATCAACTTACTCTTGTTGAACTTGAGGTGGAGGTGGAGCTTGACGAGCTTGTGGAGGAGCTTGAGGAACTTGAAGTTGCACTCGCGGTTGGTAGTTCCGGTCTTGGATTTATTCTCAAAGTGTTTCCTCTTGATTGCACCGATCTTGGTTGCGGTTGGCAATGGCTCGACTTGATTCTTGAAGTGCACATTGCGCCTCAAGAGCTTGTGCTTCATGTTGTTATTGTTGAAGACGTTGAGCCTCGGCGTCTTGTTCCTCTTGGTGTAGATGCGCTCATTCTTCCTCTTGGCGTCGTTGCCGTTGTCATTCTTGAGCTTGAGCAAATGCAACTTGATGTGGTGGAGGACGAAGTTCTTGCTCGTCGACTTTCTCTTGTGAATGCTTGTCATGTAGCGGATTGCAAGATGCATGACGGTCTTGACGCGTGGCTCATCAAAGAGTGTTTGATGTCGGTGTACTTGAGCCGGAGAAGGTGTCGTCGGAGTGTCGACTTGAGCAGCTTCGTCTTGAGTATGAAGAAGTAGAAGGAGGGCGGTTCACCAACAAGGCGCGGATCTCGTCCATCCTTGCATCATTCTCTTGCTTGTGAGCGTCGAGCTTGTTGTCGAAGTAGTCCTTGGTACATTGCTCGGAGAGTCGCAAGTCGGTGGCGAGGTTGTCGATGCGGTCGGTCGTAGCTTGTTGCTCTTGATGCAACACTCGTTGTGCACCAAAGATGTGGCTCTTGGTGAAGAATGATGACATGTCGTCATCTTGTTCGATGAAGAGTGGGTTGGTAGAAGTACTTGGCCTATCCATCATTCCAAGAAAAATGTGAGTTGGAGAAGGAGAAGAACTTATACCAAATGTACCTTGACTGATGTTATCGATGAATCAAGTTCACTCAAATGCGGACAACAAAATAGCACTATTGGTAGCAATTCTTGTCGGTTCTCACACCTACACAAGTAAAAGCTTATGGTGGAGCTTGGTTACGATGGTGGCACAAAATTTGATGCAATTGTTAGTTTGACTCAAAGATGTTGAAAAAGATTTGCAAATTCGCAAATGCAACAAGTAGACCAAGCAAGTAGTGGTACACGGAAACACACACGCAAATAGATAAGTGGGATTGTGCACACGAAAAATGAGCCAAAATGTGGAGTCGACGAAAATGCTCTTGTTGGACAATACTAGAGAGACGCTAGCACGATTGCACAATTGGCGCATACGGAGCTTGTGCACAACCTACTAGGAAAAAATGCTGAAAGTGGTGGTGGTATGCGGAAGTATGCGTGGGCACCGGGGTAAAAATTTGGCAAAACTAGGCGGAAAAGGGGGGTGGGGAAGGAGTTGCAGCTGCCAGGGGTGGAGCGGTAGTGCTGCTTGGGAGGGCGGTAGTACCGCTTGTGTCGCTCAGCGGTAGTACCGCTTGGAGGGCGGTAGTACCGCTCGTATCGGGGGAAAAATCGCAAAATCGAAAAATCGGGGTGATTTTGGGGCGAAAAAGGATGATTTCGGGGGCAAAATTGGATGGATTTCGTGGATGGAAAGAGGTGAAAAATGGGGAGATGCTAGATCCACTCGAAACCAAGCAAATCCACGGATCAAAATCAACAAAATATCATCAAAACCAACAAATGACAAAAAAAATTGGGGCTATTTTTGGTGGGGATTTTCAGATTTTAGGACGAAATCAACAAAATCAAGCTAGAAAACACGGGGTAGGGGCTCCAAAAACGTGATCAACGTGGCTCATGATACCAAGATGATGTAGGACGGAACCCTATGGGGTTGAACTTTCATGTTTGGAGAGGATCCTACGGGGAACACGAAGAACGCGCGGAAGAACACGAGGGGAAAACAAGAGAAACACTCAACCGACACGAATTTGATCACACAAGTGCTAGATTATCGAGGCACAAAGTAACACGAGATCCAAATTCAACAAGGGACGATACAAGAGTAACCATTCTTCTCCTTGAGGAGGTCTTGATTGTCTTCTCCGGATGGAGGCCTTGAATCTGGATGGATCTTCTCCGAAGAGGTGCGGTCCCTCACGAGGAGTAGATCCGGTACGGATGAGCAATGCTCTATCTCAAATGAGCTAAACCAATGCTAACCCTAGAAAGGATGAGGGGAAGGTCTATTTATAGTCTAAGCCTTCAAAGGGGTAAAAGAGGGGCGAAATGAGTACATGGGCCTCGGCCCGGATACGCTGCATGCAGGCAGGGCGGTAGTACCGGACCCTTGGGCGGTAGTACCGCTTGTAGAGGTTCAATGGTAGTACCACTTTGATGGGGCGGTAGTACCGCTCTGGAGCCGTGCGATCACAGGAGTTTGTCGGGTTTGGCGGAAGAAGGGTGGATGTAGGGCGGTAGTGCCTCTTGGAAGGGTTCGGCGGCAGTACCGCTTGGCGTGGGTGTAGTACCGCCCATTCCAGGCTGGGCATCTTCTCCCCTTGCTCTCGACGTCCATCGTGTATCGTAGCTTCTCCTAGGTTGGTTCCTTGGTTCCTAAGCACACAAAGTATCTTCGTTTGAGGTAGTAGCCATGTCTTAAATGGGTCAAAGGGAAGTTCAACAAGGAGAGAGTTAACCTCAGATTGAATAGCACGTGCTCGAGCTCTTGTCATGGGTCCACTTGGAGCTTGTGTAGTCGAAGTAGTGTCCATGGGGATGATCGTAGGATGCTCCGCATCACTGTTCTGTTTTACAAGAAGCCAATGGTAAGTGACATGAGATGGGTCGACTGGAAATTCATTGACAACAATGAAGATCATTTCCCAGGAGTTCATGGGAGTTTCAGATTAACAGGAGTTGATGCATTTGTTAGTCAGAAGCTAAGAAAATGGAATCATGAGTTGATCATGCAGTTTTACTCCACAACACACTTTTACCCTGATGGTAAAATTGTTTGGATGACAGAGGGTACCGGGTACCAATCTTCAGTGGCTGAGTGGGCAAAGCTGATAAATGCGCTAGAAGAGCATGAGGATGACACTGATGTATATGCTAGCCAAGAAAAGGACATGACACAATGGCTCACATGTACAAGGAAATACCAGATGCTGCCTTGGACACCGACAAGTTTGGGTCTATTTATTATCTGTTATTAGGTCTGCCTACTATCAACACAATACTCAGACACACTTTGCTGCCCCAAGTCTGGAGATGACAGAATGATTAGCAGGCACTCAATAAATCTACTGCATATGTTTAATGTGCCTGAAAAATTCAAAGTGATGACATTGATTGTAGAGACAATCAAGAGGACAGCTGCTGACCAAAAGAGATCATGTGGCTGTGCTCCACAAATTTGATGCTAGTCAACTCCAAGATGGGCAAGGGCATGTATCTCTTAGACAAGGAACATCTTCCCTTACTGCCATAGTTTGAAGACAATGTGGTTGTCATGGATCCATCACATCCCACATCTATGCAGGCTCAGGAGAAGAAAGACAAAGCTAGAGCAGAGAAGGAAACCAAGCCTCCAATTGCTGAAGAGGCCTCCCAGTTTTTCCTAAAATCCAAGCAAGATCAACTTGGCCATCTCATTCAAGCAACTTTGAGGATTGAGAAAGGGTTGGCAACCCTGACTTGGAATCTAGAGAGTCTAGAGAGGATCATCGAGACTAATTTTTATGATATAGACTTGAAGGTCATAGAGATCCAGACTGTAGTTGAGCAACTCCAGGATGAAGCTGAAGAGAGAAGAGGGAGAGCTACCACTAAAGCCTTTCAGAGAGTGCCAAGGGCACAAAGGTCTGTAGCTATGCCAGCTAGTGACACAAGGGCTACAACATCAGCACCAGCAGCAACAGCCCCTATTGCTCCTCCAGTTGCAACTCCACCAGCTCCTCAGAACTCTTCGGATGCATTCGTCGTAGGACTCCTCTCCATGCCAATTTCGCACTCCGGAGCTCCCGGAGATCATGCTTAAAGCCGCATAGCACTATGTATTTTAAAGTTTTTTGGTAACTTGTTGCCAAAGGGGGAGAAAGTGTATAGATCATAGGCCTCGAGAGAGAGTGTGTGTTTCTTCTTTTTGCTCTCTGGCTACTCTACTTGCTTTGCTTGTTTGGATGATACAATGTTTTATGCTTGTGTGTGAGATACTTCTATGATCATATGTTTGATCACATCATACTTTAATGCTTGTGCTTAATGATGATATTCTATCTCTCATGTATGATCATTCATATCTTGTTTTGGTGGTGAGTGCATATTTCATATTTTATCATTTTGAGCGCTCCACCAAGATGTATGTTACATGGAAGAGTGACCCATAATCCTAATTTATTGTGCTTTTGCATTCAAAAGCAAATCTCAAATAATGCACAAATTTAGGAGGAGCTCTTGCTTATCACATACTTGTCAAAGCGACAATGTACTTCATTTATATTATCATTTGTCGAAGCTTTGATCTATATATTGTCATCAATGACCAAAAAGGAGGAGATTGAAAGTGCAACTAATCCCCGGGTGGTTTTGGTAATTCATAACAACATATAGCTCACTGAACTAACATTCTTTCAAGATCAATATTTCACAAAGTACAATGGTTGGTATGGCATGGACTAGAGATGTGGACCCGTCAAAATGCTACGGACACATATTGGCAAAAGCTCAAGACTTTACATTTTCATTTTAGTGATCCAAGATCACATTGAGTCCATAGGAAAGCCAATACAATTAAAAGGGGATGAGGTGTTGCTTAATGGCTTGCTTTCTCAAAATGCTTAGTGATATGCTCCAAAATCCCTCAACCAATTTCTCATTTCCACATATGTCCTAAACAAAAAGTGAAACTCGGCCCCACCGATTTGATCTATCTAGCGCCACCGAGTTCACTTGACATAGCCATATCCAAAAACCCTAATCAATTTGGTCTTACCGATAGGGATCTCGGTCTCACCGAGATGAGATTGCAAACTCTCTGTTTCCCATCGTAACATTTCGGTCTCACCGAAATGAGCGATCAGTCCCACCAAGTTCGCAGTGCAAACTCTCTATTTCCTTTTCATAATATTTCGGTCTAACCGAGATGAGCGATCGGTCCCACCGAGTTTGCCTGACCAAGTATCTGATTCCTTATTACTAAAATCGGTCTCACCGAGTTCATGTGATCGGTCTCACTGAGATGAGGTTTTTCCCTAAGCCTAGCGCATCTGTCTCACCGAGTTGATCATGTCAGTCCCACTAAAAAGCCTAACATTCACATTTTGAACCAAGTCGCTCTCACCGAGTTTCGCTATTCGGTCCCACCGAGTTTGGTAAATTGTGTGTAATGGTTAGATTTTGTGTGGAGGCTATATATACCCCTTCACCCCCTTATCCATTAGAGAGAGAGCCGTCAGAATGTGCCTACACTTCGACTACTCATTTTATGAGAGAGAACCACCTACTCATGTGTTGAGACCAAGACATTCCAATCCAACCACAAGAATCTTGATCTCTAGCCTTCCCCAAGTTGCTTTCCACTCAAATCATCTTTCCACCATAGCCAAATCAGTGAGAGAGAGTTGAGTGCTGGGGAGACTATCATTTGAAGCACAATAGCAAGAAGTCCATCATCAACACACCATCTATTACCTTTTGGAGAGTGGTTTCTCCTAGATTTCTTAGGTGTCACTTGGGAGCCTCCGTCAAGATCGTGCAATTGAACCAAGGAGTTTGTAAGGGCAAGGAGATCACCTACTTCATTAAGATCTACCGAAGTGAGGCAACTCCATCGTGGGCGATGGCCATGGTGGGATAGACAAGGTTGCTTCTTCCCCTTCGTGGGTTGAGCCCTCCGTGGACTCGCGCAACCATTACCCTTCGTGGGTTGATGTCTCCATCAACGTGGATGTATGATAGCACCACCTATCGGAACCGCGCCAAAAATCCACGTGTCTACATTGTGTTTGCTCCCTCCAAACTCCTCCCCTTTACCTTCATATGCAATGACTTAGATTCCACTGCTATACTCTTAGAATTGCATGTGTAGTTTGTTTGTTTGACTAGTGCTAAGTTGCTAAAATATGCCAAGACTTAAAATTGGGAAAAGGCTAGATTTTTATTTGGTCAAGTAGTCTAATCACCCCCCTCTAGACATAATTTCGATCCTACAATAGGTCACAGGCCAGGTGTGCCACGAATATTGTGGATGCACGCAGTGCATGGATGATACGATATCTCAGGAGCTAACATCAACGAAAGATGGCGGTTCTGGGAAAATTGTGTACATGGGGCATCGAATATGGCTCGAGAAGGACGACCCATGGAGAAACCATGGTGATCTATTAAATGGCGAGTCTGAGCATTGAGGACCTCCACGTAAGCGGAGTGGCGCCAAAATCGATGAGCTATTGAAAACTGGGAACAGTGCCCTGCACCAGGGAAGACGATGAAAAAGGCGCCGGAGCTGCTGCTAAAGGTATGGAAGACGAGGTCTGTTTTCTGGGACTTGGAGTATTGGAACAACCTTGACATGCCTCATTACCTTGATAAAATGCATATATGTAAGATTGTCCTTGAGAGCTTTCTTGTGACACTGATAAACATGCTGGATAAGACCAAGGATGGGCCGAAGGCAAGAAGAGACTTGCAAGATTTGAAAATCAGGGTAGATCTACACATGCCACCCCGTAAAAAGTCAGAGGAGACAGAGACGGAGATGGAGGCGCAAGAGAAGAAGGGCAAAAAAGTGAAGGAAGAGGATTATTTCCCCCCTTCTTGCTTCACCTTAAGTCTGGCTGAGATCAATCAATTCTTCAAGTGCCTTACCAGAACCAAAGTTAGTTTCGGTTACTATGGGAAGATAAGCAAATTTCTTGACATGAAGACAAAAAGGTTCATCGGGATGAAGTCCCATGAGTGTCATGTAATGATGACGTAGATACTACCTATTGCCCTTAGAGGGATAATGGGCAAGCACGGCCATGACGCGCTTATTGGTCTCTGCAACTTTTTTGAAGTCATCTCTCGAAAGTCGAATAGTGTGAAGTAGCTCCGAAGGCTACAAGAAGAGATTATTGTGATACTAAATTGTCATGAGAAACCACGACCACCTATGGGGCCAGGACGGCCCCTTGCTGGTTTGGCAGGGTGAGTCGTGTTACACAAAGAGCATATCAACATGGGGCAGAAAGGCAAAGATAACACGGGCAATTTTACCCAGGTTCGGGTCTCCACGAGGCATAAAACCCTACTACTGCTTTGGTGGATTGAAGGTGGAAATGTGGTGGTGGTGCGTAGTACACTTGCCCGACAACGGTTGCCTCAGGGCGGCAGCGACTATGTGCGTACGGGGGTGTGGGTGTTCTAACTTTCCAACCTCTCGAATTGTTGCCATGGGCCTCCTTTTATAGGCAAAGGGTTCACCAGACTGGCAAATTAGTCATTAGACACTGTTAAGATAGCAAATAGTGCTATCATACCTAACTCTGCAGGCTGATAATGCACATTTAATGCACCACTTAGTGTCACATTGTTGGTTGCCCGGCAAGGCTTGCCGGGCTATCTCGCTAGCTCCACGCATGCTTGCCTGACATGTCATAGGATGGGTGTTGTCTGTGGGTTCTCTTGGTAGAAAGTGGCTGCCATGTGGCGAATGGCTGCCACTTAATAACTCCATGGTTGACACTGCACTAGTCGTCAACGTGAGTCGTGGTGGAGTGGTCGTGGAGGTGATCAGATCTCCTTATGTCCCGGCAGGCCCTGCCAGAACGCCTTGGTCAGCTTCTTCTAGGGGTGGCCTCGCCCCTTGCCGGGCTCGCCTCCCTGGCAAGGGAGGCCTCTCTCTTGATGACATCTTGTTCTTCTAGCCTGGTCTTGGTCCCTCTAATATGCTTGTTGGTTCTTCAAATCTCTTGGTCTATTGTACTCCGCCTTGGACTGGTGTTTCAATCTTGATCTTGTGCCTATGCACAGTCAGGGCAATAGACCCAGGGTCTGTTGCATCGATAGAAGCCCCCGGGTGTGCCCCGAATGCGCTGTTGAGCGTCATTGGGGTAGGGCCTAATAAGTGCAGAGTCAAACCTACTGAAGAGGCGGGCCTCCTAAGATCTTCCTTGCTTCTTCATTAGTCTTGATTTCGGGCTAGTTTCCGGTTTCCCCGCGCATCGTTCAAAGCCAATGGCGGTGGGTCCGCTCCAGTAGTGGCCCGTGAATGACTTTAACGCATGGGGTAGAAACTACCAATTCACTCTTCCCACCACACCCATATTCTTAGCCATGTATGCTGCATGTATCACGCGGGGTAAGTAATGGAGGCGCGTGGTGTGGGAGAGCATAATGGTGAGGGTCCGACTTCCTTGAACTGGTGGGGAAGGGTGGTGGTTACTGAGGGAGTCCTGGATTAAGGGGTCCTTAGACAGCTGGACTATATACATGGGCCGGACTGTCAGGCTATGAAGATACAAGACAGAACACTTCTTCCCGTGTCTGGATGGGACTCTCCTTTGCGTGGAAGGCAAGCTTGGCGATTCCGATATGTAGATTCCTTTCTCTGTAACCGACTTTGTACAACCCTAGCCCGCTCCAGTATCTATATAAACTGGAGGGTTTAGTCCATAGGGGACAATCATAATCTCATAGGCTAGACTTCTAGGGTTTTAGGCATTACGATCTCATGGTAAATCAACTCTTGTAATACTCATATTCATCAAGATCAATCAGGCAGGAAGTAGGGTATTTCCTCCATAGAGAGGGCCCAAACCTGGGTAAACATCGTGTCCCCCGTCTCCTATTACCATTGACCTTAGACACATAGTTCGGGACCCCCTACCCGAGATCCGCCAATTTTGACATCGACATTGGTGCTTTCATTGTGAGTTCTGCTGCGTTGTCACCAAAAGGTTTGATGGCCCTATCAATCATCTACAACGATGCAGTCCAGGGGGAGATTTTCCTCCCCAGACAGATCTTTGTATTTGGCGGCTTCACACCGCGGGCCAACTCGCTTGGCCATCTGGAGCAGATCGACAGCTACGCCCCTGGCCATCGGGTCAGATTTGGAAGCTTGAATTACGTGTCTGATATCCGCGGAGACTTATATTCGACGGATTCAAGCCCACGGCCCCCTGTCACCGCGATGAGCATGACCTAAATCTATCATCGGACCATGCTCAGGAGATGTCACCTACAACTGCTCTGGCCCTAGATCCGGAGGAGATCGCGCCATCCGAGGACGGGATGCTCAACCCCGCCTGGAAGCCGCAGATTCAGCGGCGATAGAGCCGCACACAGATCCAACCTCAAGCGGGCCCGGTGTCATCGGAACCTCGGATTCGTCTCTGGCCATAGGTTCCAAACCGCGTGCATCCGTGCCCATCGAACTTGATCGGGTGCCGATCATTGAGTTCAACTCCGCGGACATCTTCCGGCACTCGCCTTTTGGCGATGTGCTGAGCTCATTAAGAGCCCTCTTCTTGTGAGGAGAATCTCAGCCGAACTATGTCCGGCTTGAATGGGAAGCTGATGTCGGAGAATTTCGCTTCCCACCCACCACCCACTTCATTACCACTGTCGAAGACTTAACCGACACACTCGATTACGGCTCCGAGGACATCGATGGTATGGACGACGATGCCGGAGAGGAGCAGGCACAAAAACCACCACACATAGGGCGGTGGACGGCTAGATCCTCATACGATATATACATGGTGGACACACATAAAGAGAAGGAGGCCGAAGGTGATGACGGTATGCCTGTCGATGAACCTCCCGAGCATTGGCGCCAGAAGCGCCGACCTCGATCCAGCAAAAGGAAAAACAACAACATTATCATGGACGACGATGATAATCCAAACCAAACTGAGGACCCCGCAGACCCAGCGTTAGAGCAGGACGCGCGAGAGGACGGCGAGCACAGTCCGGCGATGTTGTCTGACCGTAGCAATGCCGAAGATAGCAATTACCAACCTGTCTCTGAAGAGGAGATCAGCCTGGGCGACGATGAATTCGTCGTCCCAGAAGAACCCTTAGAACAAGAACGCCTCCATCAAAGGCTTATCGCCAAGGAGCGTAAAGAAGCAGAAGCAGTGGCTTAAAGCCGTTTAGGATACACTCAATAACAGATGGAACGAAGTGCTAGACGCTGAGAAAAAATATGGCTACGATCGCCAAACAAGGGGCTATCCTAAGCGTAAACTGTTGCCCGAATTCGACGATGAGGCTATTTAGCCTATACCACCAAAAACAATACGGCCAACAAGCCGGGCCGACCACCTCGTGGTCGAGAAAGAGCAGCTAGCAGTGTCGTACACAAGCCTGCACCCCCTACCCATAAAGAAAGGGAGGTTGTGGCCTAGGACCAGAAACACAATCTACATGAGGACCTGGATAAAAAGGCCGGTAAAGCGAGATCCATCTATGGATCTAGAGGCCGTTCCCCTACTCGGGATCATGGCTATCAAGCCAAATATGCCAGTCATATACCAGTTTGGAATCGATACCGAACACCACAACCATCGAACCCACGCCACGCCACAGTGAAATACAGGGGTGCCGCGCACCCCCTGTGCTTCACCGATGAGGTGATGGATCATGAATTTCCAGAGGGGTTTAAACCTATGAATATCGAGGCATATGATGGAACGACGAATCCTGCGGTCTGCAAAGAATACTTTATTCTCCATATCCACATGGCCCGCGGAGATGATCTCCACGCCATTAAATACTTACCCCTCAAGCTGAAAGGACCAGCTCGGCACTGGCTGAAAAGCCTCCTAGAAAATTCCATTGGAAGTTGGGAAGAACATGAGGACACCTTTCGGGCCAATTTTCAAGGGACTTATGTCCGGCCCCCGGACGCTGCGATCTAAGTCACATAATCCAACAACCTAGGGACTCAGCCCGAAAACTTTGGAATTGGTTTCTCACTAAGAAGAACCAAATCGTCGATTGTCCGGACGCCAAAGCCTTAACAGCTTTCAAGCACACTGTCCGGGACGAATGTCTAGCTAGACACCTTGGCCAAGAAGAGCCAAGGACAATGGCAGCCCTAACTGCGCTCATAACCCATTTTTGCACGGGCGAGGACATCTGGTTAGCCCGTAGCAGCATCAGCGAACCTGGCACATCCGAAGTCAGGGATGGCAATGGAAAGCCACGACGTAACAAAAACAAATGTCGAAACAACAAGGGAAGCCTAGATGATAAAGCAGTAAACGCTCGATTCAGTGTCTCCAGACCCAGTCAGCGGAAGAAACCATTTAAAGGAAACAAAGATGGCCCATCCAGCATAGACAAAATACTAGACAGGAACTGCCAGATCGATGGCACCCCCGCCAAACCCGCGAACCATACCAACCGCAGCTGTTGGGTCTTCAAGAAGGCTGGCAAGCTCACTGCTGAACACAAGGGGAAGGGGCCTCAGAGTGAAGACGAGGATGAATCTTGCGAGCCGAACACTAGGGGACAGAAGAAATTTCCACCGGAGATCAAAACAGTGAACATGATCTACGTCACTCATATCCCAAAGAGGGAGCACAAACGCGCACTCCAAGACATCTATGCCATTGAGCCTGTTACTCGCAAATTCAACCCATGGGTGGCTTGTCCGATCACCTTTGATCGCAGTGACCACCCGACTAGTGTGCTCGACCCAATAATCGATGGATACCATCTCACTCGAGTCCTCATGGATAGCGGCATCAGCCTAAATCTAATATGTCAAGACACTGTCCATAAGATGGGGGTAAACCCGTCAAGAATCAAGCCAAGCAGCACAACCTTTAAAGGAGTTATACCAGGCGTAGAAGCCCGCTGGACGGGCTCTTTAACATTAGAAGTCGTATTCGGCTCTCCTAATAACTTTTGAAGCGAAGAGCTAATCTTCGACATAGCTCCGTTCCGAAGTGGCTATCATGCACTTCTCGGAAGAACGACCTTCGCCTGCTTCAATGCAGTCCTGCATTATGCCTATTAAAGCTCAAAATGCCTGGACCATGTGGCGTCATCACGGTCAGTGGAAATATGGAGCGCTCTCTTAGTACGGAGAAGGATACTGCGGCCTTAGCGGCCGAAGTACAAAATGGCCTATTCAAGCCGAACAGATCATCGGTCGTCAGGACCGCGGACACATCTAAACGTGTCTGAAGTACGCCTCAGGGCGGTAGCTCAGATAAAACTGAGCTCGATTAGCAGTTATGCCCCATCGACTGCCCCATAAGACGACAGCTTACGTACCTCGCATACACAAGTACATCCTTAAAATCCCCTGGGCAGAGCTGGGGGCAAACTGCACACAAATATTCCATAGTTTGGCTCGACCCTATTCAGATTCTATGGTTATCTTTCAAGATCCAGTAAATGAACCATCTTTATTCACGGCCACACTGGATTTTCTTTTCAAGGGTTTTTTCTTCCTTTTACAGATGGCGTTCACACTACCCCCTTCAAGGACACATCACAAAGGAGAAAACGACGCAGACGTGCAGCAGGGCCCCGCACTAAAGGTTTCTTTTTTAGATTAAGACCTTGTGTAAACCTTTTTATGTCTTTTTGTTTTATAGTTTTTTGGCCTGTACAATGTCCGTAGAAGTTATCGGCACTATTTGTAAGTACACGACTTGCCGTACTAGAAAGGGGTATTGCAGAAGCAACTTGGTCCATATTTGGTTTGGAGTTTTATTCTCTCACCACCTACGCTCTCTCCCCATGTCAGATTGACACACGTGCCTTGACAACAGGGTCCATTTACCAGGGGCTGTATTCGGCCCGGTATACTTTGAAAATCCCAAACACCTATAGGGAGTGTTCGGCGTCGTGTGTTTGGCCTTATATGCATCAGCTCCGAATCATGTCTTTGGTCAATAGTTGGGTTGCCCGGCTCCTGTGCTTGCTACCTTACGTTCCACTCTATCGGCTAAGGTAGTAAAGGGAGAACTACTGCGATTATGTTCTAGTTCGTCCAGATGAGCACCTCAGTAGAGAAAGGCAAAAACTGACTGTCATGATGAGGCGAGAGCTGGTCAACCACTCGATGACTCACCAGAATCTTTGTGATTCCCTCCGTGTTAAACGAAGGTCCGTCCTTCTAGTCACGTATGTAAATGCACCATAATTCGAATAAACGCGTACATACCTGGGGCTATATCATAGACCCACCATCAAACTCCTATGGCTAAGTGAAAATGTTAAAGCCCTATAGTCCGGTTGCCTGGTTCGCTGCATTGACACCTCCTTAATGGAACAAGACGTTGGGTCAAGTGTAAGCAAGTGCTTTTCCGAACACCCCCGCGTTATACGCGAGGGCGCCGAAGCTGACGACTGGTAAACTTTCAGGTTATATATATACATAAAAATAAATGAACAGCTGCACAGGAGGCACAAAATTTTTTTGGGCGAAAGTATAAAAACATAGCCTTCGAAATATTACAATATTGTTGTTATAATTCTGGTAAACTTCACTCAAACATAATATCTTTCGAGCACTGACCCTCTATCAAGAGGCACCTTCTAGGACATCTTCAAAGTAATGTTCTGGCATGTTAAGGTCCTTGCCTTCGGGTGGACTCTGCGTTGCAATATCGAGGCTAGTAAGGGCCATCCATGCAACTTCCATGCATGTTGACCGCTTAACAGCATCGATACGCAGCACCGCATCAACAAGTCGCCGCACCAAACTGAAATAACTATTTGGAATTGGCTCAGTCGGCCACAGCTGGGCTATGACGTCCTTCATTGCCGATTCGGACATCTGGTGGAGCTTGGCCCACTGGGCCATCTATTCATTCAACAGCGGATGCTTTGGCATGTCGAATTGCGACCAGAATAGCTTTTCCGTCGCATGTCCTTCTTGCACGTGGAAAAACTGATTTGCATCGGCAACACTCTTCGGCAGGTCCAAAAAGACGTCTGGAGAACTCCACAGTTGATTAAGCGGGGCATACTTCGGATCGCCAAACTTAGTTTGTAATAAGAAGGGCTTACCAGCCGCGATCTCCCCAGCTTGTCGGATCTCCTCCCGAGCTGCTCTAGACTCAGACTGGGCTTCCCTCGCCTCTTGTAAAGCCTTGTCGAGATCAGCCGCTTTGGCTTTGTTTTCTTTCTCAAGAAATTGGCATCGGCTAGTGGCATCTTTTAGCTCAAGCGCCATAGTAGATATTCTCTCCTCGCACTGGCGCCGAGCAGCCTGCTCCGCCTTTACTTTGGTGGCTGCCTTTTCGGCAGCCGCATTACCCATCCTGGCTTGCTCCTAGGCCGGGCAAGCTCAGCTTGAAGGTCTCAACTGCGGCGGCACTATCTGCAGTTATGCACATTTCAGTATACAATTCCTCAGCGTCATGCTCATTTCATATATTGAGTGCCTTGAAGACATACCTTGCGCCTCGTCGAGTCGTCTATTCATAAGCGTGATGTCATCATCCACCACATCAACTTTCTACTTCAGATGTTCAATCTCTGTAGCTTGAGCAGTCGCCACGTATGTAAAAGCCTATGTTTCAATTAGTCAGATCATTTCATAGGCATCTATTTCTTGATGCTCTGATCGCCTCCCTTTGGACGTCAACCAGAGTCTCAGGGGCTACTATCTATAAACAGGCGCATTTTGCGTTTATAACACAATTAAAAAACGTTACATACGTACCTTGAAACCTCTTACTAGGCTCGTAAAGGCTTCATTCAATCTGCTTTTCATGGACCAAACTCTCTCAACCACCGTACCCATAAAGGTACGATGTTCCTCTGAGACAGACGCACGTTGCAATATGTCCATCAATGTATCTAGGGCAACCGAAGTGTCACCTTCGGGCCCGGTCTTCACTGTCCCTCGCACCACTTGTTGGTCGGGAGAGATCCTCCGGGACGACACCTCGATGTCGTCCGCCTTATTAGACGGGGAGATATGTGGAGGCATCTCGCTCTCCATCATCCCCGGAAGATGATCCCTCGAAGAGGAGGATTGTCGAGGAAAGCGGCATTCCAGACTGTAAACATACATTTTAAATGTTACCCTTACATCCAGTAAAATAAACGGGATATGTTTAAAACACCCTTGTTCACTTACAGTTCAGCTAATGGACTATGTTTATGGAGAGATTGCGTGTCAACGTCACCTCCCGAACCAGAACCCCCCAACCGGGATATCTTGTCCCACTTAGAAGCTTCTCTCTTCAAGTCTTCGGAGGCGGTCCTCTTTTTCCATGAGGGGAAGGGATGTTAGTTTGCCCTTCCTTTCCACCTTCGGAGGTGGAGGTTCCAATCTTCCCGGACAAAGGACCTAGCGAGCCTCTAGAATGAAGGCCGCCTTGGGCCTCCTCGCTCTCCTCTTCGTCTTCCCTCTTCAGCACTTGGTAGGGTGCCGAAGCCAGCATCCTTGTTAACACCGGATCGACTGAGCCTTTGGTAAGAGGGGCTGAACACCTAATCCTCTCTACCTTCTTTATCCAGCCCTGGCCGAGTACGATTTTCTTAGTATGTTGTTATGGGAAATATGGCTAAACACTGTTTGGAAGTTGAGTACTTACTGGTGTATCCGGATGGTTGCAGTTAAGGCCGATGTCCTCTGTAGTACCCGGCCACTGTTTGCGCGTCCTGAAGAATGATTTCCACATGCCTCTGAGCGTTGTGCCGGAGAGGCGCTGAAGGGTTTGTGGTCCTTCCGGATTAAACTCCCACATGCGGAGAGGTCATCGCTGTCACGGTAGGACTCGCCGGACTAGCATTACTTGGATTACGTTGATAAGACCGGTGTCCTTTTCAATGAGGCTCCGAATGGCTTTGTACCGTTGGCACTTCATTGATGGATCCTAGTCCATCCCCTTATTAATCCATGACGCGAGCTGTAGCGGAGGGCCAAATCAGAACGCAGGAGTAGCTACCCACCTGTTACCAAAGGGTTCGGTGATGTAGAACTACTCCCGCTGCCACAAGTCGGAAGTTTCCGTGAAGGAGCCCTTTGGACAAGTAGTATTGGCGAGCTTTCTCACCGCAGCACCACCACACTCCACCTGTTTCTCATTGATTACCTTCGGCTTCACATTATAGGTCTTGAGCCACAAACCGAAGTGTGGGGGAATACAGAGGAAGGCTTCACATACAATAATGAACGATGGGATATGAAGGAAAGAATCTGGGGCTAGATCATGAAAATCTAACCTGTAATAGAACATGAGCCCTCAGACGAAGGGATGAAGAGTGAATCCTAACCCTCGGAGGAAGTGGGAGATGAATACAACCCTCTCATTAGGTCTGGGAGTGGGAATAGCCTGCCCTTGAGTAGGAAGCCTGTGGAGGATTTCCGTAGTCAGGTATCTTGCCTCCCAGAGCTTTGTGATATCCTTCTCTATGACAGATGAAGCCACCCACCGTCCTTGACGGATGGGGCCGGAGATGATCAGGAAGCTCGAAGCGATCGGAATGAGCTTTGGGTGCTAGAACTCGAGGTGGGAAAGGTTGAAAGGACTTGGCGTAAAGGAAGAAGGACGAGTCTCCGCTCCTTTATAAGGGCAATGAATATCAAACGTCCCTCCTAGGCCTTAAAACATGCCTATTCCCAAGGAATCATGCCAACGGAACGGTTGGGTTACCAACACCCGTATTGATGAGAATCCCGTAATAAAGGGACACGATCTCTACTTTGACAAGACGTGCCAATGAAACCGCATCTCGAAATATGATGTGGCAGGCTAAAAAACGATTTGAATAATGACCGGGCGGTGACATGATGTCACGCTCGAAAAAGTTGTCAGTGGATTAGACTCGTGAAATATTATACTCTCTATGGTTGTGTGTGGTATTTGTTTTGCAGAGTCGGACACGTTATTTGCGTCCGAAGACTATGTGGAGAAGGAACCCGCCTTGCAATGCCGAAGACAATCTGCGCGTTGGACTCATCGTCATTGAAACCTGGTTCAGGGGCTACTGAGGGAGTCCTGGATTAAGGGGTCCTCGGACAGCCGGCCTATATACATGGGTCGGACTGTCAGGCTATGAAGATACAAGACAGAAGAATTCTTCCCATGTCCGTATGGGACTCTCGTTTGCGTGGAAGGCAAGCTTGGCGATTCGGATATATAGATTCCTTTCTCTGTAACCGACTTTGTACAACCCTAGCCCCCTCAGGTGTCTATGTAAACTGGAGGGTTTAGTCCATAGGGGACAATCATAATCTCATAGGCTAGACTTCTAGGGTTTTAGCCAATACGATCTCGTGGTAGATCAACTCTTGTAATACTCATATTCATCAAGATCAATCAAGCAGGAAGTAGGGTATTACCTCCATAGAGAGGGCCCAAACCTAGGTAAATATCGTGTCCCCCGTCTCTTGTTACCATCGACCTTAGACGCAAAGTTCGGTACCCCCTACCCAAGAACCGACGGTTTTGACACCAATAGTTACCCGTTGTGGAGCCAGCCCCGAGTGCCTCGCTCGCCTATAAAAGGAAGAGCGGGGAGGAGTGGAGGCATTCGTCCACACTTCTCTTCTCTTCTTCCTTACTCCGTCTTGGACATGCTGGAAGGGAGAGCCTGCGGCTAGCCCCCAGGCTTTAGATCTGGGTTGATGACATCGGGCGTCGGTGTTAGCACTAGGGTAGTGAGCTTGGTCCAAGTCCAAGGTGAGAGGCTCGGGACCGTTGGAAATCCCAGTACAGCCCCTCTCCTTGGAACTGGGGTTGATGTTGACGAGGGGTGCGCCTTCCTGCTCGCCAAGGAGGGGAGCGCCACGCCTCTCGCCCCTTGGCTGTCTTGGCCGTTCGCTGTCTCTCGGAGGGGGCGCCGGACCTGAGCCTTGGCGCTTCCCGGGAGTGGTGGTGATGGAGAGAAAACGAGGGAAGGCGAAGGTGGCGAGTGGCGGAGGGCCAGGTAGGAGTATGATGGCGTGGATGCCTTCGCCTCCGACCGGCGACCTGCCGCCTCGTCTTCCATCCTTCACATCCCTCCCCAACACCATCATCACCGGCCTCTTGTGGCACCCCGACTCAGAGAAACCGGAATGCCCCGTATTCCAGCCTAGAGATCAAGATGAAGTCTTCTGGAATACGGCACTGCTTGACATAGAACAAATCAGCTCTTATTACAAAGGATAATAATACAAGTGTCTGATGTTATAAAGGATCACATCAGCACGGCGGCACTACGCCTGCGATACTACACTTGCTCCATGCTAGCAGTAAAACAAATTGTAGCGGAAATATTCTAGCAGTGGAACAATGATGAAAGTGGTGAACTCCACTTCGCAAGGACTCTGGCTGGGACACGATCTAGCTCGCACGAACGGAAACCACGACAAGCAATCAATCAATCACTGCATCACCTGCAATCTGGCATGACACGCCAGGTCAGTACATTGAATGTACTTGCGAGCTCACAACAAGCAAAAGCATCAAGTCAAGACAACAACATAGCATAGCAGATTAATTAACAACTACTATGATGCAAAAGCCACTACTAAGCATGATATGCAACTACTACAAAACTGATAAACCACCATCTTAGATCTCGATAACCATCTCACGCTCGGTTAACCGTCCAAGCAATATACCATCCCGGTCACCGCGTGATCTATACCGCCACGTGATCACCACATGACCACATCACCAACTGAATGATCATTCCTCAAGATCATCCCAACATCATCCTCATCATCCTGCCAAACTGTCACAACTCATCATATCAAGATATTAGTCCTACAAAAGTCTTTCCATCATGTGAGTGTTGATCAAATGGTGTGACCTAGTACGAACTTGTGCCCATGACCGAGGACGTGGCTATCGATAGAATAAACACACACACTCTACAGAGGTAGCGCACTTTACCCACACCATAGAACCCATGGCCTTGCACTCCCATTCGGGTGGACCAACGACGTTCGAAGAAACCCTTCCCTTGCCATGACACTCTCCTGGCCACTCCGACCAACTCCCTCTCAGGGCTAAGTCATGGGTGGCCCCATGCCTACCAAAGGCATCTTCGGCCACCGTCGTGGCAAAACGGTCCCAAACAGGGACATGAGCTCAAAACCAAACATGGGCATAGAAGGCTTATGCCGTCATATCTGATCAGGGTAGCGTCCGCACATAACCTTCCCTCGTTGGAGGCACCGGCGAGAGGCACGACAAAGGACCGAATCAAGACCCCCATAAAGGTAAATGTGGTTGCACTGGAAAAAGCCCGGTTCGGTAACACCTGACCAACTTAATGACGGAATTTACCCCCAAAGCATATCTGTGATAACTGATACTCCGATATCATCTATCAACCTATAATCCAAGTAACAGAAATATCCAACAAATAATCCAAAGCCTGCCCTAGCCATAACATAATACTCCGAGGGCAACATGACACTACTACCAAGATGATTCCAAGAACAATAATGCTACTACCCCCAATAGCAAGAACTAGCTATCTAGCTAAGATCCACATGCAAATATCATCTCCAAAAATAATACTACAAAGCAACATACCAACTACCATCCTGAAAATAATCATACTAGCCACTAATAACCAAACGGCAACATGTCATCCACCTAAGCTGCAAAATATTAGCCCTAGAACTCCAAGCAACATCATGGCAATAACAAGTTCAACACAACTCCGAGAAAATGCCATGAACAAATCACAAGTAGCTAAAATAATATTTTAAAAAAGGTAAAATAGTTTAAGCCAAGTCACTACATTATAGTGATGCAAATGGAGGGTCTGGCTGGCCTGGGATGGAAGGACTCATCGGGAGAATGTGGGAGAAACTCGCGGAAAGAATCGCCAGCAATCGTACTCTCTCGGAGGGGATGAATAAGGGCAAGGGCGTAATTGTAATTTTCAGAATGTCAAAACATGGTGAAAGTGTAACTAACAGAACGGGCTCGACGAGACGAACAAGTGGGCTTTGGAATCACCTCATTTGGAGCTACGGGCAAAAAGATACAACCGTTTAAAGCTCAGGGAATAATCTGCAAAAATAACTTCTACAAACAGGTCCGTGGCAGTTTAAACAGAACACGCCTTTCTCAGAAATACGTTTTGCAGAGAGGAAAGCACATTCTGGCCCGAAGAAGAAGCGGAATACGCTTTCGGTAGGAAAATCGTACTCAATGGGAGTATGTCTCCACTTATCCACGTCAGCGAGGGGGCAGGGTTGGGTCTTGTGTCACTTACAGGTGGGACCCGTGCTACTTTTCTCTCCTTCCATCTCCTTCCTCTCCCCCCGACACTGCACATAGAGCAGAGGCGGACCGCCAGCATCGGCGCTCGCCTGGCCAGCTCCGGCCACCGCGCGGGAAGCTGTGACAACTGCTGAGCTCGGGAGAGAGCGCCGCCTCCATCCCGGCTAGAGATGGATGCTTGGGAGCACCGAGATGGGCAGGGCTTCAGCCATGGCGGACGGAGGGCTCGGGCAACTCCGGGCACGTCTCCACTGACATGGAGAGAGGGGAGAGAGCTACGGGAAAGGGACCAGGGTTGTGGTGGAGACGAATGGTGGTGGAAGAAGGGAGGTAGGCGCTCGGCTTCAACCTAATTTAGGTGGCCGCCATCAATGATCGAGGCGGCCATTGGCGGGCTCAGGAGCTCTTCGAGCTCAGAGGAGTGGCTACGGAGGGGTCTAGGAGTGAGGCAAGGGCGATGGGTTGCTCGGGAGGTCGCAGGGCTGGCCATTTATAGCCGAGGAGAGGCGGTTGGGCAAGGGCCGAGGCCATGTGCTGCCGCTCGAGCTCGGCCAAAGCTCTGGTGCTAAGCGAGCACAGGGAAGGCACGAGGAGGGATCGATGCAGGCTTCACAGGGAAGAGGGAGCCAAGGGGGAGCGGGAGAAACGGACGGGGCGAGGGAGGTCGTGGCTGCGTGCCACCGCTCGAGCTCGGCCAACTCTCTAGCAAGCTTAGCGAGCATGGGAGGGCACGAGGAACATGACGAGGCCTCGCTGGCAACATTCACGGGGAGGTAGACGCTGCCGGGAGCAGAGGAAGCGACTGAAACAAGCTTGGAGCCAAACGGGGCACAGTTCTCCCGTGGGCGTGCGTCGGCGAGCTCCGGCGAGGTGGTTTCTGGAGGGGGCAGGGGTCGAGGGTGATGGGTGAGGAGCAGGGCATTAGGTCGGCACGCTAAGATGCGCGGAAACCGCCTGGGTTGAGCTAGCCACCATCACTAGCACGAAGAGGACAAGGGAGGCTGTGAGGAGTTGTCAAGTGACTTGTCCCTGCATAATAGAGGCTGAGGGAGTTGATGGATCGACAAAAGGAGCCAAGGAGAGGAGTGTGGCATCGCTGCAACTTTGTTGCATCAAACTTGGAGGGGTACTGGTGATCAACAGGAGCTGATTGGAGTCAATGGAGTTGTCTGGGTGTTTGACTACGGAAGGACTATAATCCTGGAGGTTTTGAGAATATCTGGACCATGATTTAATATAGTTGGGTAGATCATGATGATTTGGACAGGTTATGATGTCGTAAAAAGCTCATACCAAATAGGTTCACCAAAATGGTACTTGCTTCACAAACATCATTTTCTGTCCAGAAACTTGTAATAATTTTTGTGATCAAATGGATTGATGAAATGATGCCAAATTTGGTGGAGAGATGTTATATAGGTAGAAGAATGATCTGGTAATTTATCAGAATTTTTGAAGCAATATAAAATACACTTGCTTCACAACCTGGAAATATTGGCAAAATCAAAGATTTGGTCCCTGTGCTCACATAGATCATTGAATGGGGCTACAAATGGGTGAAGGGGTTAATATGAGCACATGAAGGAGTGTGCAAAAGTACAACTCATTTGGATACTCCTATCTAGTTAGTTCCTTCACAAAGCCTTCTGTCTGATAGAAACTTTGAAAAATCACTAAGGAAGATTGACTAGGCAAATTAAGTTGACCTTGTGCATGAGTCAATAATTTAGTCATATAAGCATACCCAAAAAGTGTGGGAGCAACTAGTAAAATATAAATGACACTTCCTTCATAAAGTGCCATTTAGGGCAGAAGTGAAGAATAAATATTGGGGAATTATTTTTGAGCTAGGACAGGAAAGTTTGGGCATGTTTGATCAACATATGACCCAAAGGAATTATGAGAATTAATTGGGAATTTCTGGATGGATAGAAATATAGTTTGCTTCACAACCTAAGGCAATTGAGGTTATTCCTTTAATGAAAAAGTAATTTTCCCCAAGAAAAGAATATTGGGATTTGGGCTAGGACTGAAGTGAGATGATCTAGGCAAGGTTTTTATAATTGTGAGCCACTTTGGAGGAGGAATGAGGATGATTTCCCTAGTGGCAAGGCCACAGAACCACTCCAAAAAGAAAAGCAGAGCAAAAACCAAATAAATCAAAGGAAAAAGAAAAGGGCCAAAATCCAGGCTGTTACAACTCTTATCCCCTTAAAGAAATCTCGTCCTCAAGATTTGGTTGCTTAGGGAACAAGTATGACTTGAGGACACCGTTTCCAACTCAGGTATCCATTTCCTTTATTTATTGTTCCCCCGAGAATTTCAGATGATCAACTTACCTTGTTCTAGGGTGTTTTGCTTCACCTTTCCCAAATTCTAAGAGGTTTTTGCTCATATACCAAATCCTTTTTGCTGACATTGAATCTCTCGTATCTATGCTGATATCCAATGGATTTGATCATAAATTTCCATCTTCATGAAAGCCTTTTGCTTCTGGCATGGGGCTTGTTCAAACAGATACATGTTTCCCGGGTTCGAACAGTACTGAGAATCATGGCCATTTATCTAACGGGGTCTGACTGCTCAACAGTGTTACTGATTTATCTTGAATTATTCCTTTGTCTCGAGCATGAGATATGTACCCAAGATTGGACTGCCTTCTGTCGTGAGCACGATAATGGTGTATGGACTTATAGATGTATCATACCTCAAATATTAACCTCTTGATACTGGCCTGACAGGAGTGATGGAGGAAAGACACTTTTCATGACCTGTTGTGCATGCACTTGGTTCCGTTAGTGAGCATACCGGTTCTGAGCTGATTGTTCGGCTTTTGACTTTCTCATGTTGTCGGTATACCCATCGGTGCTAATGGGCTGTGATATGCCTTAATGCTGCCGCTGGATTCAAACTGTGGAGCTTGCAAAGAAATCTTGGTTCTGATAGAACAGACTTGGATATTCCATGCTAACCATTTTAAGCGGGTCAGCGGGATATGCAATCCTTGCGAAATAAAGTAGGCTGCTGAGAGTATGCCTTTGTGGATCCATATGGAATCGTGGCCTCCAACTGACTTGGTTATCCGGACCCTGATGGTCACGCAAAAATCATCATACCGTTGCTGTCAGTCTCATCCTTTTTACGGTTATGGTTTTCATTGGCAGGATACCTTGCTGAAATAGCTTGGCCACATAGATTCTTGATTTTTCGTGCATCCATGGATGTGAGTGCAATATTTTTGGCATTATTCCTTGTGCTTGTTTTCTGACCTGGATCTTGTCACGTGCAAGAATAATTGACTTGGTGAACATTGTCCGTACTATTGATTCCGCGTGGCCATCTCTAGATCTTGTTGATCCTGGGATTACATGAGATGTATCTCTGCTTATCTTCATTTGCATGGCTCATGGGGTTGTTGAATCAGTACCTTTCTTAGGTATGTCTGCTTGATAACTATCGCATCTCATATGGGTGACTGATATGACTGGGGATGCCTGCTCACCATATGTAAAAATAATATGCCACCAAACACTTGATCCTTGCGGTAGGCATATGTCTTGACTGAGTTGTACCTCTGACAAAAGTATTGCAAATCTGATCCTTGAACTACACTGGCATATAGTGCCAACTCACTGTATAATCTATGAGGGTGGTACAATAGTGTGATACTGACGCGAACTGAGGGGGTTTACGAGAGAAGCCGTCTGAGTAGCTTGCTGAGGAAGACTCATTAGCTTTTGCTCGAAGCTTCTGCCTGGGTAGCATGTTGGAGAAGCCTGGGTTCCGTACTTGAGAAGCTTCTCCTCGGGTTTGCTTGTTGGGAAAGATTCAATTCCTTCTGTCAGAAGCCTTTACTGAGGTATCTTGTTGTGAAAGACGAGGTATCGTGGGCCGGAAACTCTTCACATATCATGCTGAGGAAAATGGAGGAGCCTTGCATCATAAATTTCTTCTGATAACGTGTGGAAGAATACTGGGTTTCTTATGTCCAAAACTTCATACTGAGATGCATATTGAAATCCATCCACTGACCCATAATATTATGTGTCTGTTTACTTGCATGATGGAAATGATTTCGCTGACTTCCTTGATCATAGCTCATTCTGACTTTGACTGAAAATATTCCATTGATCTTGCAACTGACTTGTCTTTCTGCTGGCTGGATCATAACCGCTGTGAGTATCTTGTACTGATGTATACTCGGTGCTGATAATCAATCCAAGGCACCATTGGTATTCTGAGCCGATATTAATACCACAATGCAGTTGAGTAGGCCGACCAAACTATTCAGCTGAGCTTCTTCCAAATATTTCAAATCCTTATTACTTCTTCCAGTCAGGTATCGGTTAATGAGCAACTCTTTATAGGGGGAAATAATGTAACACCGGGGCCCAAAAAGAAAGAAGCAAAAGAAAACTCACTAAACAAAAGCACACAACAACAATCAATTCACACACAAACAAACAATGTCAGATATTACTGCTAGTCACACAATATGCATGCCTACTTAAGCACACAAAACTCGCGGGATCTCCGGTTCTACGATCTAGCATGTTGTGACGATGTGCACGAGGACGAATAAATGTGTGGAAGAGTTGGTGTAAACGTCGTTACACCAAGTGCTAGCTTAGCCAGGTAGCATCCCGGACTAGCTCGGAGGCGAGGATGTACCTGGTAATCACATAGTGGGACACGAAGGTCGCAACCACATTATTATCAAGCAGACGAAAAAATATCTATACTCGTCCAAGAAATAGGATAGCAAGGAAAGCTGAGTCAGTTGACATTGCCCTTTCTTGATAGCTAAGATCATTAAGGGTTACCAACACGACAAGGTAAAGAACGACCCGGGATAGAAGCATGTCCATCACCGAAACGATAGGCGGGGCTGAAAGAAAGACATCGGTGTGATACCTGAGCACCATTTTTGCAAACAGTGTCGGGATCACTTGGCATCACTCTGCTGGGACAGAAATGACACCAAACCCTGAAAGAAAAAGGAAACTAGAGAAATACAGAGGTTGAGCTGTAGTGGATCAGGATCCGATGCCAGCTACACTCACCAGATAAAACTGTTAGCACAAATACTAAGGCCATATGTACGCTATGCAATAAACAAATGCAGCAACCAAATGCAATAAACAAGATAGACTCTAAACTACCTATTTCTACCGGTTTCTACCGCTCGCGCTGACTAGGGCGTCCTACAGATAGACCTACTCTGATACCAAGCCTGTGGCACCCTGGCCCAGTGAAACCGGAATGCCCCGTATTCTAGCCTAGAGATCGAGATGAAATCTTCTGGAATACTACACTGCTTGACGTAGAACAAATTAGCTCTTATTACAAAGTATAATAATACAAGTGTCTGATGCTACAGAGGATCACATCAGCACGGCGACACTACGCCTGCGATACTACACTTGCTCTATGCTAGCAGCGGAACAAATCGTAGCAGCAGAAATCTTCTAGCAGCGAAACAATGACAAAGGTGGTGAACTCCACTCGGTAGGGACTCTGGCTGGGACACAATCTAGCTTGCACGAACGGAAACCACGACAAGCAATCAATCAATCACTGCATCACCTGCAATCTGGCATGACACGCTAGGTCAGTACATTGAATGTACTTGCAAGCTCAAAACATCCAAAAGCATCAAGGCAAGACAATAACATAACCTTAGCAGATTCATTAACAACTACTACGATGCAAAAGCCACTACTAAGCAGGATATGAAACTACTACAACACTGATAAACCACCACCTCAGATCTTGATAACCATCTCACGCTTGGTTAACCGGCCAAGCAATATACCATCTTGATCACCTCGTGATCTATACCTCCATGAGATCACCACGTGACCACATCACCAACTGAATGATCATTCCTCAAGATCATCCAAACATCATTCTCATCATCCTGCCAAATTGTCACAACTCATCATGTCAATATATTAGTCCTACAAAAGTCATTCTGTCACATGAGTGTTGATCGAACAGTGTGACCTAGTACGAACTTGTGCCCATGACCGAGGACGCGACTATCGATAGATTAAACACACACACTTTGCAGAGGTAGCGCACTTTACCCACACAACAGAACCCATAGCCTCGCACTCCCATTTGGGTGGACCAACGGTGTTCTGACAAAACCCTTCCCTTGCCATGACACTCTCCCGGCCACTCTGACCAACTCCCTCTCAGGGCCAAGTCATGGGTGGCCCCATGCCTACCGAAGGCATCTTCGGCCACCGTCGTGGCAAAACGTTCCCAAACGGGGACATGAGCTCAAAACCAAACATGGGAACTCAAGGCTTATGCCGTCCTACCTGATCAGGGTAGCATCCGCGCATAACCTTCCCTTGTTGGAGGCACCGGTGAGAGGCACGACAAAGGACCGAATCAAGACCCCCATAAAAGTAAATGTGGTTGCACTGGAAAAAGCCCGGTTTGGTACCACCTGACCAACTTAATGACGGAATTTATCCCCAAAGCATATCTGCGATAACTGATACTCCGATATCATCTATCAACCTGTAATCCAAGTTACAGAAATATCCAACAAATAATCCGAAGCATGCGCGGTCAGGACCCCGATCCTATGCCACACCATTCTAGCATGTAACACCTCATATCAATTTGTGGCCTCACGCACGACATTTCAATGGTGTCGCCTTACCAGGCCTGGGACCGTTTGCGCCTTTTGGCTCACGTATATGATAGTGTCGCTAGCATCCATATGACAAAGAACCCGGGCTGACATGGCTAGTCGTGAACCCAAAGTGGCACTAGCCTACCGGGACAGGCATACATGACCCAACAACGAACATGTCAGTCATTAGCGAGTGAATCCGGGCTGTAGCAATGGGGCTAACAAGACTCCGGAGAATCCGGGCTGTAGCAGGCTAGCAGGACTCCGGTAGACACCGTGTGACATTTCCCCGAAGGGACAGACACAGGAACGAAGAAGGACACATGCCGGCCAGCCTAAGTGTTCCGGAGTAGTAGCAAGCTACCAGGGCTCAGTGGAAGCACTAGGAGAATTTTCCTGGTAAGAGAGGCTACCAAGGATAAATAACTAGATAGTCAGATCCCACACATACCAAGCATTTCAAATCATACACACAATATGCTCGATATGTGCAAATACAACATGGCATCACAACATAACTCTACGACTCAAAGTATTTATTCAATAGGCTCCGAGGAGCGAGATATTACAAACATGGGTCTCATGACCCCACATTTAGAGCATACAAGTCAGAAGCACATGCGGAAGCTTAACATGTCTGAGTACAAACATCTACAAATGAAAAAGGCTGAGAAGCCTGACTAACTACCAGATCCTTCCAAGGGCACAAGACCGTAGCTGAGGTATCAAGCTAAACGTCGAAGTCCATGCGGAACTACTAGTGAGATGGAAGTATCTCTGCAAAACATAAAATAGGCAAACGTGAGTACAAATGTACCCAGCAAGACTTACATCAGAACTATCTACATATGCATCATTATCAACAAAGGGATGGTGGGGCTTAACTACTGCAAGCCAGCTTTGACTCAGTGGCTATCCTGAACTACGACTGCAAGAAACTCTTGAGGTGGCGCAGACGAGTCCACATATTCACCATATCAATACGCCACTATGGATCCACTCCCGTCTCCCTACGAGAACACCATCCATAGCACTCACGCTTATCTTGCGTATTTTTGAGTATCCACTTTCACTTGTCTATGAACTTTATAGGCAACCCACAGGTCCTTTATCGCGGACACAGCTATTTGAATAGATCATTTATAACCCTGCAGGGGTGTACTTCTTTACACATGTTTCCACCACTTAGCGTCTGCACACGACATGTCCAGCTTTATCGCCTATTCAGGTTCCATCCGCAGGGAGTCCGGTCGAAGTTTCCACATATGGCCCCGAACGATGTGTGTAGGGTTCCCGAGACACCAAACGGGCACCCGGTACACCGTGCCACGTGCCTACCACATCACAGCCCACCCCTCGGGCCAGCACTGCGCACGGCCTCTAGCATTCTACAAACACCAGAAACTACTTGCAACTCCTAGACAGAGGACAAGGGGAGTTAAGCAGTCGAGCGAGGTCATATTTCAGGGCCCAACATGTGGTAGTAGCTGTTTCATGGATCACAAACAAAGAACTCCGTTCCTGAGGCTGGCTTCAATGAGACAACCCACCATGTACTCCTACATGGCCTCTTACCGCTACCTTTAACAAATCATGTTCACACACTTAGCTCACACACAGTAGGACATGTTCACAACCTTCCAATTCATCCCCGATGAATCAGACCAGACTCAACTCTAAGCAGTAGCAGGCATGACAAGCAAGCATGGATGAGTAGGCACATCCGGACTCAAACAACTCCTACTCATGCTAGTGGGTTTCATCTATTTACTGTGGCAATGACAGGTCATGCAGAAGATAAGGGGTTCAACTACCGTAGGAGGTAAATGTTGAATCGTTGTTGTCCTAATGCAGTAAAAGAGAGTAGAGCGAGAGAGTGGGTTTGTATCGGAGTGAACAAGGGGGTTTTGCTTGCCTGGCACTTCTGAAGATAGTATAGCTCTTCATCGGTGTCATCGATCTCATCGTCGGTATCACGTCTATCGAGAAGCGACAAATACCGGCAACATAGAAGGAAACACCATCAATGCAATGCACAATATGATGCATGCTCATGACATGGCAATATGACTGTGTTGGCCTAATGCAACTACAACCAGATGGGTTTGAGTTATTTTGAACCTAAGGTTCAAGTTCAAACTCAAACTATGAATTTATAAAGTGCATTATCATGTTTTGATATAAACAACAGGTTTAAGTTCCTTTAACATGCATGAAAACAGTGTAGATGGATAGATTGGATTTTTCTGATCATTTTTCATATATAACTTATTTCATTTGGAGTTATGGTTGAATTTTTATGAATTTTAGAAGTTTTGAGCATTTTCTAGAATTTCCTGAAATTGAATAAATTCAGAAAAAGGTTAACTGCGTCAGCATGATGCCGGGGGTGACATCAATAGGTCAAAGGCGCCAGCCCATGTCAAACCTGACGGCTGAGACCCACATGTCAGTGTAACAACTAACATTGTGAGTTAGTGTTACGTTAGCACTAAACTAGGTTAATTAGGGCCTGGGCCCACATGTGAGCGAGTCAACCAACTAACTAAGTTAATTAGCGCTAACTAATCTAACACCTAACTAAACAGGGGCATGCCCCACATGTCAGTGACCCTGGGGAGGTCAAAACCCAAGTCAAACGAGTCAACCTCGCCGGACTTGGTCCACGGCACATCGCCAGCGACGCCAGAGACGGCGGAGGTGCTCGGAATCGTAGCTCAGGCGACCAAATGAGCGGCGGAGAGGCTCTACGGGGAGCTGGCGATCACGCGCATCTAATGGGGCAAGTAGGAGCAGCTGGGGTGGCCTAAGGCGACGGCAACCATGACGACGGCGGCGGCCAGAGCTCGGGCATCGAGCGTTTCGATGTTAGGAAGCATGGCAGGGGCAAGGAGGTGTGCTACGGCCTCCTAGGGGTGCACTGAGCACCGTTGTGTGCTCGGTTGATGCTTTAGGCAATGGTGACCACCGCGGCGACATGGCCGGCAGGGAAGAGCTCTCGGGCTCGTTGCGAACGGTGGCTAGAGAGGGAAGTAGAGCACGGGGAGAGGGGGAAACGATGGCAGAGCTCACATCGGGGTCGAGGATGGTCTTAGCGAGCTTGGGGATGCGGCGGAGGCGGTGAATTGACGGCGGCAGTCTTCGGTGGCCAAGGAGGGGAACGGCGAAGCTGGCAGCGTCCAGGGGCTTCCGGCGTCGTGCGGCTTGGTGAGAAGGAAGAGGGGGACCAGGCGGAGCCTTTGAGCACGTTGGCGAGGCGAGGCAGTAGCTGTGGCCACGGCAACAGCGAACGATAGCGACGGCTGCGCCCGGTGCGTGCGAAGGAGAGAGCCAGGGAAGGGGATGGGGCCGAGGGAGTGAGCGAGGAGGTTCTAGGGGGTGCGTGGCATCACCCAAAGAGCCCAGGGCGAAGAGGCAAGCAGGAGGTGGTTGGGCGTGCGCCGGCGTGTGTTGGCCATGCGCTTGTCCTCCTGGCAAGGAGGAAGACGATAGGGGAGGGGCCAGGTGGGCTGGGCCGGCCACTTGGGCCGCCAGGTGGCTGCACATGTGAGTTGGCCCAGGTTAGTCTCTATCTTTTATTTCTGGTTTTCTATTTTTTGTAATCTTTGTGGCTTTTCTAAAAATACCTAGTCACTTCCAAAAATCATAAAACTAATCCTGGCTACTGTTTAGAATATAACCAACAGTAAACATTTTAGTTTATGATTATTTGGGCATTTTAAATTTTTAATAGCATTTAAATGCCCAAATGCAAATACTATATGATTTAATTCAGTGACCCTCTATTGTCCTAGAAAAGTGTGCACCATTTTTGTCAGAGGTTCTAGACCTAGGCAAAGATGATGAACATTTTAGAAGGGCATTTGGGTTCATTGAAAATGATTTTAGTAAACCCTAGTTGGTTTAAGGGGGGTGTTGGGGGTTCTGTCATCCTCATTTCATGTTTCTGAGAAATAAAAACATGATGCAACACCAGATGGTAGCACTCAGTAGTACTAGAAGCTAGGGATGTGACAACTCACCCCCACTAAACAAGAATCTCGTCCCGAGATTCAAGCGTAAGGTAAGATGAAGGGGAGACGCAAACAATCATAAACTTCACGATCCAGGTTGCACTTCAAAAGGGCGTTGACTCAATCACCATCATCGTCTCATCCTCTTGCTCTGAGAACTCCAACTAACATGACAACGAGTGGAAAGGAAAAACTCTAGAAGGACCGATCTTCTCGAAGATCGAACAACTCAGGATCAACTCACGGAGTGAGACATTGAGACATCTCTCGAGCTGAGACACGAAACATGCATCTAGAGGGATGGGGTTAAACAGATGACGGAGGGCTCACTAGGTAGACAACAATTTCACACTTAAGAGGGTGGTGAGCTGTTGTCAACGTAGCGAGGAGTTGAGTTGCCATGACACCATAACGAGACATCTTAGAGGAGGTGACTCGTAGAATTATTACCTCAAGTGGCAAAAAGAATTACTCTTGATTCAGATATCATTGAAACTCTTTATATCAGCCTAAGGCAAATCACAAAAATCGTTTGGCGGAGTACGGAGGGGATGGCATACCTAGACTAGAATGGACGATGTGGATTACCTTGTTGAAGACAACACAAGGGGTGATTTTGCTTATCATCGAAAATGGGCGGATCGCATGGTAGGACCACTTTTGAGGACAATCCTGATCAATAGTTACTGAGAAGGGTAGTCCATAGTAGGATGGCACAATGGCGGTGCAAGATGGGAGCAAAACTGCAAATGATGGGGATGATTCTAGTAACTGGGGAATAACTCAACAGACGAGAGTGATTCCATTGTTGAAAAGTTATAGCATAACCGAGGAAACTGAGAGCACTATGCAATTTAATGCCGATGATAAAACCTAATGCTTGCGCGTGCTCTCAAGAACTTGATCATTCTCATATTCATCAAGGTTTTACCAACATCCATATCAAGGATGCCGGCAACACAACATACTACCATGATTAATGGTGATGGATGATGCAGATGCAAAGGAAGGTAACACCTTCTCAGATTTCACCTTAGCGAGGCCAAGGAAACAGAATCTGGATGATCGACCGAGAGACATTTAGCACTCCCCTTCTAATGTTCTCCTTGATGTGCTAGCGTAACCCATTTATTGATATGTTTTGGTATCTAGGACATCAAGTTGACGTCGGACTTCAGGAGCTCAAGAATCCATACGGAACAACTACTGGAGTAAATCCTACGAAATCCTCATGGGGAGGTGGCCAACTTTCTTCAATCAAGATACTACAACAATAGGTCTTCCGACTGGGTGTGTTGGACACGACATCCACTTACCGGGTTATAGAGAGACCAATATTATAGTTCTAGGGACACGTTCCAACCATCATATCTGCCTGAGATTCAGATCTGGTTGGTGTCAGGATTTCCAGACTCATCAAGTCTAGAAAGAAAAATTAAAGTTTGCAACACAAATCGACGAGATGACGTTGCAAGATTCTCGGGAAATGGACTACGGTAGTAAGCTCCAAAACATGAGTTGGTTCTGCTACAAATATGTGAACACGTTGTCCGAGACAAGCATGACCACATAGTATTCTTATAATAAAACACTACCGAGTTCAGAAGGGAAACCATCATCGAGGATATCGAAGTGCTTGCATAAGTCTTGCTGTTAAGAAGGAACTTCTTCTCCTTGAACAAATCAATCAGTGGCTTGGTGTGCTAGGAAACACATATGGAATGGAGGCGGCCAACCTATCAAACCATAGAGTACTTCGCATATGCGTGACTCACTTGGGACGATTCCAGAGGAAGCAAAACTAACTTTCTCGAATCCATGGCAGCAGCTTGCATCAAATCCTCATGAGTTAGAGAAAGTCACTTCTTTCATCCGAACATATGCTTCATGAACGGGACATGAAGAAATTGCATATAAAGTTTCCAACACTAGCTTATTGTTCAACAAAATCATGGAGGAGATAAGGATGTTGTCGATGGGCTCAACAACAATCCATCCAGGTTTCCACATAAACAGAATTCCACAATTAAGTGAACACAATGATAGCATTGGTCAGACCAAAGGATGTAATGGTGTAGGCCCGAGGGATCAACCATAAGTAAGAGAACATTACGAACATCGTTGGCTCTGATTTGATTTGATGATAGCCCACACTCAAATCAATGTTATGATAAGATAATAGGTCCAACAACTGATCACAGGGAACAATCGATGAGGATATCATCTTTCTTCAACACACACAATATATCCCTTGAAATGAACTAAGCTAGGCAAGCTTTTATCTTCCAACTCTCCAAGTTATTGTTTAGCTTAACCAACTAGCTCAGGGGTATTCAACACAGATTCATGGAGAAAGGGGTGGTTACAAGGAACCAACTTGATCACGAGCTCAACATAGCGGGTGATGACCCACAAGTGTAGGAGATCCATCGTAGTCCTTTCTATAAGTAAGAGTGTCGAACCCAACGAGGAGCAGAAGGAAATGACAAGTGGTTTTCAGTAAGGTATTCTCTGCAAGCATTGAAATTATCGATAACAGATAGTTTTGTGATAAGGCAATTTGTAACGGTAACAAGCAATGAAAGTAAATAAGGTGCAACAAGGTGGCCCAATCCTTTTTGTAGCAAAGGACAAGCCTGGACAAGTTCTTATATAGAGAAAAGCGCTCCCAAGGACACATGGAAATTATCGTCAAGCTAGTTTTCATCACGCTCATATGATTCACGTTCGTTACTTTGATAATTTGATATGTGGGTGGACCGGTGCTTGGGTACTGCCCTTTCTTGGACAAGCATCCCACTTATGATTAACCCCTATTGCAAGCATCCGCAACTACAAAAGAAGTATTAAGGTAAACCTAACCATAGCATGAAACATATGGACCCAAATCAGCCCCTTACGAAGCAACTCATAAACTCGGGTTTAAGCTTCTGTCACTCTAGCAACTCATCATCTACTTATTACTTCCCAATGCCTTCCTCTAGGCCCAAATAATGGTGAAGTGTCATGTAGTCGACGTTCATACAACACCACTAGAGGAGAGACAACATACATCTCATCAAAATATCGAACGAATACCAAATTCACATGACTACTAATAGCAAGACTTCTCGCAGGTCCTCAGGAACAAGCGTAACTACTCACAAAGCATATTCATGTTCATAATCAGAGGGGTATTACTATGCATTAAGGATTTGAACATATGATCTTCCACCAATAAACCAACTAGCATCAACTACAAGGAGTAATCAACAGTACTAGCAACCCACAGGTACCAATCTAAGGTTTTGGTACAAAGATGGGATACAAGAGATGAACTAGGGTTTGAGAGGAGATGGTGCTGGTGAAGATGTTGATGGAGATTGACCCCCTCCGGTGAGAGGATCGTTGGTGACGACGATGGTGATGATATCCCCCTCCCGGAGGGATTTCCCCTGCAGAACAGCTCCGCCGAAGCCCTAGATTGGTTCCGCCAAGGTTACACCTCGTGGTGGCAGAGTTTTGTCCCGAAAGCTTGCTTGTGATTTTTTCCAGGGCAAAAGACTTCATATAGCAAAAGATGGGCACCGGAGGGCTGCCAGGGGGGCCCACGAGGTAGGGGACGTGCCCCCCACCCTCGTGGCCAGGGTGTGGGCCCCCTCTGGTACTTCTTCCGCTCCATATTTATTATTAATTCCAAAAATGACTTTCGTGGAGTTTCAGGACTTTTGCAGCTGTGCAGAATAGGTCTCCAATATTTTCTCCTTTTCCAGCCCAGAATCCCAGCTGCCGGCATTCTCCCTCTTTATGTAAACCTTGTAAAATAAGAGAGAATGGCCATAAGTATTGTGACATAACGTGTAATAATAGTCCATAATGCAATAAATATTGATATAAAAGCATGATGCAAAATGGACGTATCAACTCCCCCAAGCTTAGACCTCGCTTGTCCTCAAGCGGAAGCCAATATCAAAAAATATGTCCACATGTTTAGAGGTAAAGGTGTCGATAAAAATAAAATACGGACATGAGGGTATCATGATCATTCTTATAACAGCAACATATATATTTTTTGTCATATGATTCCTTATGCCCAAGTAACAATCTATTCACAATGTCAAGTATGATTCAGAAACTTCATTGAAAACTAACAAACTATAATCTCAGTCACTGAAGCAATGACGATTTATCATAACATCGAAAAGAGTCAATATAAGATCTTTTCAGCAAGTCCACAAACTCAACTATTATTAAATCTTTCACAATTGCTAACACTCACACAATACTTAAGGTTATGTAGTTTTAATCGGACACAGAGAAAGATAGGGGCTTATAGTGTTGCCTCCCAACTGTTTACCTCAAGGCTAATGTCAACAATAATAGTTCATGCTAACTTACATCCAATTGGATATATATATATATATATATATATATATATATATATCAGGATCTTTCTAACACGAGGTGCTTGCCAAAGGATAAAATATAAAAAGGAAAGGTGAAGATCACCATGACTCTTGATGTAAGACAAGAAGTAAAAGATAGGCCCTTCGCAGAGGGAAGCAGAGGTTGTCATGTGCTTTTATGATTAGATGCACGAAATCTTAATGCAAAAGAACGTCACTTTATATTGCCACTTGTGATATGGACCTTTATTATGCAGTCCATCGCTTTTATTGCTTCCATATCACAAGATCGTATAAAGCTTATTTTCTCCACAGTAATAAGTCATACTTATTTAGAGAACAATTTTTATTGCATGCAACATGAGAACTTACTTGAAGGATCTTACTCAATCCATAGGTAGGCATGGTGGACTCTCATGGCAAAACTGGGTTTAAGGATATTTGGAAGCACAAGTAGTATCTCTACTTGGTGCAAGAAATTTGGCTAGCATGAGGGGGAAAGGCAAGCTCGACATGTTGGACGATCCATGACAATATACTTTAATTAAGATGTGAGAAAACATAACCCATTACGTTGTCTTCCTTGTCCAACATCAACTCTTTAGCATGTCATACTTTAATGATTGCTCACAATCATATCAGATGTCCAAGATAGTATATTTATATGTTAAAGAACCTTCTTCTTTATTACTTCTTATTAATTGCAACGATGACCAAAGCTATGTTTGCCAACTCTCAATAACTTTTAATCATCATACTCTTTATATGTGAAGTCATTACTATCCATAAGATCAATATGATCCCTTTTATTTCTTTTTATTCTTTTATTTCCTCAATATCATAGCAAGATAGCAAAGCCCTTGACTCAACACTAATCTTTATTATATATAGCTCATGGACTCGATTACATAGATGGATCATAAGGCAAAACTCAAAACTAAATCATACCAAAAACTTTATTCTACTAGATCAAGATATTACTAAAAGGATCGAACTAAGTAAAATGGTAAAGATAGGAGTGTGATGGTGATACGATACCGGGGCACCCCCCCAAGCTTCGCAGTTGCCAATGGGAGTGCCCATACCCATGTGATTATGTCTCCTTCTTCGGAGTTGGTGATGATGTAGGCTTCTTCCTCAGCTTACGCTTGAGGATGGAATTTTGCTCCCTTAGATCATCGATCTCCTGCTCAAGGTTTAATATCCTTTTGCATAGTTCCTGTTTGTTCTCCTGCAAGAGACGAAAAGGGATAAACTTGATCTTTGGTTTCTTTGCTCTATCAGGGAGACTTGACTTTTTAAACTCCACATGCATGTCCCCAGGTTGAGGTAATGGGGCTTCAACTTCATCTGATCTTGTCTCATCCTTTCCTTTAGGCTCGTAGTCTTATTCTTCTTCAGTAGTCCAGCCATGATGTTCCAAGTCCCTGTAGGCCTTAGGGTCTGCTAGGTAATCAGCCATATAGCTTTCTCCCTCTGAATCCTGGGAGGACATATTGCTCTAATCTACGGTAGAAATAGCTCGAAACAAAGACAGAAGATATTTGCGTGATACAGTGATCAAAACCTTCGGGAGATTATATAATGAATTTTTACTGACCAAAGGAAGTAACATGCAGGAAAACGGAGTCCAGAGAGCACACGAGGTGCCCACGAGGAAGGGGCGCGCCCAGGGGGGTAGGGCGTGCCCTCCACCCTCGTGGACGCCACGTGTCCTTCCCGGACTACTTCTTATTTTCCTATTTTCTTAAATATTCCAAAACGGAGAAAGATTGCTATTAGAACTGTTTTGGAGTCGGTTTACTTACCGTACCACATACCTATTACTTTTTGGAGTCTGAAACATTCTGGAAAGTGTCCCTTATGTATTCCTCCGGGGTCACGGTTTCAACAATATTAGTTTCAATATTTATTGGGTTACCTGAGATATAATGTTTGATTCTTTCACCGTTCACCACCTTCGGATTCGTTCCTTCGAAGTTGTTGATTTTTATGGCACCGGAATGATTGACCTCCTCGATAACGTAAGGGCCTTCCCATTTAGAGAGAACTTTTCCTGCAAAAAATCTTAAACGAGAGTTGAATAGCAAAACATAATCACCTATGTTAAACTCACGCTTTTGTATCCTTTTGTCATGCCATCTTTTAACTTTTTCTTTAAACAGTTTGGCATTCTCATAAGCTTGGGTTCTTCATTCATCAAGTGAGCTAATGTCAAATAACCTCTTCTCACCGGCAAGTTTGAAATCATAATTCAGCTCTTTAATGGCCCAATATGCTTTATGTTCTAGTTCGAGAGGTAAGTGACATGCTTTTCCATAAACCATTTTATATGGAGACATAGCCATAGGATTCTTATATGCAGTTCTATAAGCCCATAATGCATCATCAAGTTTCTTAGACCAATTCTTTGTAGATCTATTAACAGTCTTTTGCAAAATTAACTTGAGCTCTCTATTACTTAATTCTACTTGGCCACTAGACTGTGGGTGATATGGAGATGCAATTCTATGATTAACATCATACTTAGCAAGCATTTTACGAAAAGCACCATGAATAAAATGTGAACAACCATCAGCCATTAAGTATCTAGGGACTCCAAACCTCATAAAAATAACTTCTTTAAGCATCTTAATAGAGGTGTTATGATCAACACTACTAGTTGGAATAGGTTCTACCCACTTAGTAACGTAATCAACATCAACTAAAATATGTGTATACCCATTAGAGGCAGGAAACGGTCCCATATAATCAAAGCCCCAAACATCAAATGGTTCAGTAACAAGAGAATAATTCATTGGCATTTCTTGACGTCTACTAATATTACCAGTTCTTTGACATTCATCACAAGACAAGACAAACTTACGAGCATCTTTGAAAAGAGTAGGCCAATAAAAACCGGATTGCAATACCTTATGTGCAGTTCTATCTCTAGCGTGGTGTCCTCCATAAGCCTCGGAGTAACACTTGCGTAGGATCTGTTCCTGTTCATGCTCAGTTACACAACGTCTAATAACACCATCTACTCCTTTATAAAGGCGTGGGTCATCCCAGAAGTAATGTCTTAAATCATAAAAGAACTTTTTCCTTTGCTGGTATGTGAAACTAGGTGGTATAAATTTAGCAACAATGTAATTAGCATAATCAGCATACCATGGAGTAGTATGAGAAGCATTTATGACAGCTAATTGTTCATCAGGAAAGCTATCATTAATAGGTAGTGGGTCATCAAGAACATTCTCTAACCTAGACAGGTTGTCTGCAACGGGGTTCTCAGCTCCCTTTCTATCGATAATATGCAAATCAAATTCTTGTAGTAGGAGAACCCATCTAATAAGTCTAGGTTTAGCATCTTTATTTTCCATAAGATATTTAATAGCAGCATGGTCAGTGTGAACAGTTACTTCAGAATCAACAATATAAGGTCTGAACTTATCACAAGCAAATACAACTGCTAAGAATTCTTTTTCAGTAGTAGCATAATTTCTCTGAGCACTGTCTCGAGTTTTACTAGCATATTGAATAACATTTAGTTTCTTATCAACTGTTTGTCCTAGAACAACACCTACAGCATAATCACTAGCATCACACATAATTTCAAAGGGTAAATTCCAATCAGGTGGCTGAACAATAGGTGAAGAAATCAAAGCTTTCTTAAGTATTTCAAATGCTTCTACACAATCATCATCGAAGACAAAAGGAATATCTTTTTGCAATAGATTAGTCAGAGGCCTAGAAATTTTAGAAAAGTCCTTAATGAACCTCCTATAAAACCGGCATGACCAAGGAAACTTCTTATACCTTTGATGTCCTTGGGGCACAACATCTTTTCAATAGCATCAACTTTAGCTTTATCAACTTCAATACCTCTTTCAGAAATTTTATGCCCCAAGACAATGCCTTCATTAACCACAAAGTGGCACTTCTCCCAATTCAAAACAAGACTAGTATCTTCGCATCTCTGCAAAACTCATTCAAGGTTGCTCAAGCAATCATCAAAAGAAGATCCATAAACGGAGAAATCATCCATGAAAACCTCACAAATCTTTTCACAAAAGTCAGAGAATATAGCCATCATGCATATTTGAAAGGTAGCAGGTGCATTACATAAACCAAAAGGCATACGTCTATAAGCAAACGTACCAAAAGGGCAAGTAAAAGTGGTATTTTCTTGATCCTCTGCTGACACAGGTATTTGAGAGAAACCAGAGTAACCATCTAGAAAGCAAAAATGTGTATGTTTGGACAGTCTTTCTAGCATTTGATCAATAAAAGGTAAAGGGTAATGATCCTTTTTAGTAGCTTTATTTAATTTGCGGAAATCAATACCATCCTATAAGTGGCAGATAGGACTTGAGAGAATATTTGTTCTACCTTTAGCTCCTCGTTGGGTTCGACACTCTTACTTATAGAAAGAGGCTACAATTATCCCCTATACTTGTGGGTTATCAGGCATCTTCTTCCAAATTTATTTTGTGTTGGCATAATGTGGGACTAATGCCCTTAAGATCATCAAGAGTATATCCAATAGCAGCACGGTGCTTCTTCAGAGTTTTCAATAATCTTTCCTCTTCCTTCTCTGAAAGGTTAGCACTAATAATAATAGGATATATCTTCTTTTCATCAAGATAAGCATATTTAAGAGTATCAGGTAATGGTTTAAGCTCTAACACGGGATCACCCTTGGGTGGTGGAGGATCCCCTAAGATTTCAACTGGCAAGTTGTGTTTCAAAATAGGTCCTTGTTTAAAGAATACTTCATCTATCTCCCTTCTTTTATTCATAAACATATCATTTTCATGATCTAGCAAATATTGTTCTAAAGGATCATTAGGAGGTACGACAATAGAAGCAAGAGCAGTAATTTCATCCTTACTAGGCAATTCTTTATCACGGGGTTGTCTACGAAATTCAGCAAAGTTAAACTCATGAGACATATCTCCCAAGCAAATAGTAACAACATCCTTTTCGCAATCTATCTTAGCATTAACAGTATTCAAGAAGGGTCTACCAAATATAATGGGACAAAAGTCATCTTGTGGGGAACCAAGAACAAGAAAATCAGCAGGATATTTAACTTTCCCACACAAGACTTCATCATGTCTAACAATCCCAATTGGTGAAATAGTATCTCTATTGGCAAGCTTAATTGTAACATCAATATCTTCTATCTCAGCAGGTGCAATATCATGCATAATTTCTTCATATAAGGAATGAGGTATTGCACTAGCACTAGCACCCATATCACAGAAGCCATGATAACAATGACCCCCTATTTTAACAGAAATAACATGCATGCCTACAACAGGTCTATGTTTCTTAGCATCGGGTCTAGCAATTCTAGTAGCTTGATCACAGAAATAAATAACCTGCCCATCAATATTATCAGCCAAGAGATCTTTAACCAAAGCAATACTAGGTTCAACTTTAATTTGCTCAGGAGGTGTATATGTTCTAGTATTACTCTTACGAACCACAGTTGAAGCTTTAGCATGATCCTTTATCCTAATAGGGAAAGGTGGTTTCTCAATATAAGTAGTAGGAACAATAGGATCATTATAAGTGATAGTATTTTCTTCAACTGTAATAGGTGCAACTACTTTTACTTTAGTGGGAGGATTGTATTTAAACCACTTCTCCTTAGGGAGGTCAACATGAGTAGCAAATGATTCACAGAAAGAAGCTACTATCTCAAAGTCAAGTCCATATTTAGTGCTAAATCCACAAAAAGCATCGGTATCCATAAAAGATTTAACACAATCAAACTTAGGTGTTATACCTCTTACCTTCGTCAGAATCCCAATCTTCAGAGTTGCGTTTAATTCTTTCCAATAAATCCCATTTGAATTCTATAGTCTTCATCATCAAAGACCCAGCACAAGAAGTATCGAGCATGGAGCGATTGTTGAGAGAAAGTTGAGCATAAAATTTTTGAATAATCATTTCTCTTGAGAGCTCATGATTGGGGCATGAATATAACATTGACTTAAGCCTCCCCCAAGCTTGAGAGATGCTTTCTCCTTCATGAGGCCAAAAATTATATATATAATTACAATCACGATGAACAAGATGCATATGATAAAACTTCTGGTGAAATTCCAATTTCAATCGTTTGTAGTCCCATGATCCCATATCATCACATAGCCTATATCATGTCAATGCATCTCCCTTCAAAGATAAAGGGAAGACCTTCTTCTTGATAACATCATCGGGCAAACCTGCAAGCTTAAATAATCCACAAACTTTATCCACATAGATTAGGTGTAAATCGGGATGCAATGTTCCATCTCCTCTAAAGGGATTAGCTAGTAGTTTCTCTACCATACCCGAAGGAATTTCAAAGTAAACATTTTCAGTAGGTTGAGGAGCAACTCTTTGCTCTACTGGTCGGGGTGAAGATACCCCGAACAAGCCCCTCAAAGGATTATGTTCCATAGTAACAAGTGACAGTAAATTTCAGCACACTATATAAGTGTTTCCTTACCAAGTTCCACTTACCAAACGCGCTTCACTCACCGGCAACGGCGCCAGAAAAGAGTCTTGATGACCCACAAGTGTAGGGGATCTATTGTAGTCCTTTCGATAAGTAAGAGTGTCGAACCTAACGAGGAGCAGCAGGAAATAACAAGCGGTTTTCAATAAGGTATTCTCTGCAAGCACTGAAATTATCGGTAACAGATAGTTTTGTCATAAGGTAATTTGTAACGGGTAACAAGCAATGAAAGTAAATAAGGTGCAGCAAGCTGGCCCAATCCTTTTTTTAGCAAAGGATAAGCCTGGAGAAGTTCTTATATAGAGAAAAGCGCTCCCGAGGACACATGGGAATTATCGTCAAGCTAGTTTTCATCACGTTCATATGATTCGCGTTTGTTACTTTGATAATTTGATATGTGAGTGGACCGGTGCTTGGTTACTGCCCTTTCTTGGACAAGCATCCCACTTATGATTAACCCCTATTGCAAGCATCCGCAACTACAAAAGAAGTAATACGGTAAACCTAACCATAACATGAAACATATGGATGTAAATCAGCCCCTTACGAAGCAACTCATAAACTAGAGTTTAAGCTTCTGTCACTCTAGCAACCCATCATCTACTTATTACTTCCCAATGCCTTCCTCTAGGCCAAATAATGGTGAAGTGTCATGTAGTCGACGTTCACACAACACCACTAGAGGAGAGACAACATACATCTCATCAAAATATCGAACGAATACCAAATTCACATGACTACTAATAGCAAGACTTCTCCCATGTCCTCAGGAACAAACGTAACTACTCACAAAGCATATTCATGTTCATAATCAGAGGGGTATTAATATGCATTAAGGATCTTAACATATGATCTTCCACCAAATAAACCAACTAGCATCAACTATAAGGAGTGATCAACACTACTAGCAACCCACAGGTACCAATCTGAGGTTTTGGTACAAAGATTGGATACAAGAGATGAACTAGGGTTTGAGAGGAGATGGTGCTGGTGAAGATGTTGATGGATATTGACCCCCTCCCGATGAGAGGATCGTTGGTGATGACGATGGTGATGATTCCCCCCTCCCGGAGGGATGTTTCCCTAGCAGAACAGCTCCGCGGGAGCCCTAGATTGGTTCCGCCAAGGTTCCGCCTCGTGGCGGCGGCGTTTCATCCCGAAAGCTTGCTTATGATTTTTTCCAGGGTAACAGACTTCATATAGCAGAAGATGGGCATCGGAGGGCTGCCAGGGGGTCCACGAGGCAGGGGGCGTGCCCCCACCCTCGTGGCCAGGGTGTGGGCCCCCTCTGATACTTCTTCCGCTCCATATTTATTATTAATTCCAAAAATGACTTTCATGGAGTTTCAGAACTTTTGGAGCTGTGCATAATAGGTCTCCAATATTTGCTCCTTTTCCAGCCTAGAATCCCAGCTGCCAGCATTCTCCCTCTTTATGTAAACCTTGTAAAATAAGAGAGAATAGCCATAAGTATTGTGACATAACGTGTAATAATAGTCCATAATGCAATAAATATCCATATAAAAGTATGATGCAAGATGGACGTATCATCAGTCAAGTGTCAATCTGGTAATACTTCCGAGAAGATATTCGGAAAATCGCGAACCACCGATATGTTACTAAGCTCGAAAACAATCTTGCTTTTCAGGGCAAGACGATATGATCAAATGAGCGAGGATTTGACAAAATCCTAACTCATCAATCGAAGAGTGCACTAGGAAAATGGACTAGGTAGCACAATCAACCTTAGGGTGATGATTTAATAATCAACACACTAAGAATGAGGTTATTGTCCATTTAACTAGCAAGCAACGGAGTTGCTAGGGGTATAGATTTCACACATCACGATTCACTTGTCAGCATTCCCACTGTGACAACACGGAACCAAGGAATGAATAATGATGGCGAGAAATATGACTACGTCAAGAATTCATAAGAGGTGGTCCAATTCTCATGACAATCCCGACTTAAAGAAGGCAACACCCCAAGGTAGAATAGAACAAAAGCTAGATTGGCATTTTGATCTGCGGAGTACGACTACTTGACCCAATCCTGGATATGGATGAGATACTGGAGTTTGTTTCTCCTAGTCATTCTGAATAGAATGGCTTGACAGACCACAAGAGTAAAATGCATCGATGAGAGAATGCATACATACTCTTGACTATCAATTGATAGACAAAGGTCAAAAGACAACTAAAGAGGGACGAATCAAAGAACATATAACTTTCTGAGTTGTGGACACATAGATTAGTATGTCGAACCAAGTTCAACGGGTTTCTTCCGGATAATCCATGCAGAGAAGGTAGAACTGGTAGAGTAGCAACATAGAATCGAGAACTCATCAAGAGCACTATGGTTATGATCTTTCGTTTCGGCAAGGAACTTCTTCCATAAGCAGTTCATGGTATTCGGAGGAAGGATATTACCATGAATCTCGAGGACTATCGCAAAGGTTACTAATAACCTAAAGGAACAAGTAATCACTATCAACATGAAGTAAGTAGTGTGAATCTCGGGTTCATAAACCCAGGAATAGAATGCCTACTAACTAAGTGGCATCACGGGATGCTTTCGAGAATAATGGCCAGAATCATCACACTAGGAACACAAAATATGGCTAGATTACTAGATGATCCCCCAAGACACCTAGGGTCATAATAATAGTTCCAACATATGCGTCGAGGCAGTAAAGTACCTCAACTCATTGATTAGCGTGGTTAACCTGGCTAGAAAGGAAATCGTAAACACAGGGAAAAGATTTTGCAATGGCATCAGATTGTTTAGAAACATGGGATGACTCGGATAGCATAACGGCTGTAAATGCTCAAAGGATTTGAGACATCATGCAAAAGGGTGGCATAACTACTCAGAAGCACAATATCAAAGTTCCGAGACTAGCTATGACCACACGGAAGTAGTAGAAATTGAACTGGGGCTTAAATCCAATAATCTTATAAGTCTACAGATTAGTAACACGTGATCCTGATAGAAAGAAGAGAAAGCCTAGTTCCTTAACCCCGTAGGAAAGATAGGAAGACTCGGATCATAAGGCATAAGATATAAGGAGTAAAAAGAGCCTTACGTTCCCATCCACAATCAATTCCCTTATATAACAAAAGAATTTCTAGTCTCAACTTCGACCAACTTGGCTTGGTAATCCTACAGGCAGTCAGGCTCTGATACCAAAGCTGTCAGGACCCCGATCCTATGCCACACCGATCTAGCATGTAACACCTCATATCACTTTGCGGCCTCACGCACGGTATTCCCACTGGTGTCGCCGTACCAGGCCCATGACCGTTTGTGCCTTTTGGCTCGCGTATATGATTGTGTCGCTAGCATCCATATGACAAAGAACCCGGGCTGACATGGCTAGTCGTGAACCCAAAGTGGCACTAACCTATAGGGATAGGCATACATGACCCAGCAACGAACGTGTCGGTTATCAGCGAGTGAATCCAGGCTGTAGCAGCTGGGCTAACAGGACTCCGGAGAATCCGGGCTGTAGCAGGCTAGCAGGTCTCCGGTAGACACCACGTGACATTTCCCCGAAGGGACAGACACATGAATGAAGAAGGACACATGCCGGCCAGCCTAAGTGTTTCGGAGCTATAGCAAGCTACCAGGGCTCAGTGGAAGCACTAGGAGACACTTCCCGGTAAGAGAGTCTACCAAGGATAAACAACTAGATAGTCAGATCCCACACATACCAAGCATTTCAAATCATACACATAATATGCTCGATATGTGCAAATACAACATGGCATCACAACATAACTCTACGACTCAAAGTATTTATTCAATAGGCTCCAAGGAGCGAGATATTACAAACATGGGTCTCATGACCCCACATTCAGAGCATACAAGTCAGAAGCACATACGGAAGCTTAACATGTCTGAGTACAGACATCTACAATTATAAAAGGCTGAGAAGCCTGACTGACTACCAGATCCTGCCGAGGGCACAAGATCGTGGCTGAGGTATCAATCTAAACATCGAAGTCAATGCGAAACTACTAGTGAGACGGAAGTCTCTCTGCAAAACATAAAATAGGCGAACGTGAGTACAAATGTACCCAGAAAGACTTACATCAGAACTATCTACATATGCATCATTATCAACAAAGGGATGGTGGGGTTTAACTGCAGCAAGCCAGCTTTGACTTGGTGGCTATCCAGAACTACGACTGCAAGCAACTCTGTTGAGGTAGCGCACACGAGTCCACATATTCACCATATCAGTACACCACTATGGATCTGCTCCCGTCTCCCCACGAGAACGCCATCCATAGCTCTCACGCTTATCTTGCGTATTTTTGAGTATCCACTTTCACTTGTCTATGAACTGTATAGGCAACCCAGAGGTCCTTTACCGCGGACACGGCTATTCGAATAGATCATTTATAACCCTACAGGGGTGTACTTCTTCACACATGTTTCCACCACTTAGCGTCTGCACACGATATTTGCTCGGCAGACTTCAAGCGAAAGCCGACGTGGGTGTAGACCACGACCTACCTAAACACTCAAGTCTCTAGTCCAGCTTTATCGCATATTTAGGTTCCATCCGCAGGGAGTCTGGCCGAACTTTCCACATACAGCCCCGAATGATGTGTGCAGGGTTCCCGAGACACCAAACGGGCGCCCGGTACACCGTGCCACATGCTTACCGCATCACAGCCCACCCCTCGGGCTAGCGCTGCGCACGGCCTCCAGCATACTACAAACACGAGAAACTACTTGCAACTCCTAGACAGAGGACAAGGGTAGTTAAGCAGTCGAGCGAGGTCATATTTCAGGGCCCAACATGTGGTAGTAGCTGTTTCATGGATCACAAACAAAGAACTCCGTTCCTGAGGTTGGCTTCAATGAGACAACCCACCATGTACTCCTACATGGCCTCTTACCGCTACCTTTAACAAATCGTGTTCACACACTTAGCTCACACAGAGTAAGACATGTTCACAACCTTCCAATTCATCCCCGATGAATCAGACCAGACTCAACTCTAAGCAGTAGCAGGCATGACAAGCAAGCATGGATGAGTACGCACATCAGGACTCAAACAACTCCTACTCATGCTAGTGGGCTTCATCTATTTACTGTGGCAATGACATGTCATGCAGAAGATAAGGGGTTCAACTACAGTAGGAGGTAAATGTTGAATCGTTGTTGTCCTAATGCAGTAAAAGAGAGCAGAGCGAGAGGGTGGGTTTGTATCAGAGTGAACAAGGGGTTTTTGCTTGCCTAGCACTTCTGAAGATAGTATAGCTCTTCATCGGTGTCATCGATCTCATCGTCGGTATCAGTCTATCAAGAAGCGACAAATACCGGCAACATAGAAGGAAACACCATCAATGCAATGCACAATATGATGCATGCTCATGACATGGCAATATGAATGTGTTGGCCTAATGCAACTACAACCAGATGGGTTTGAGTTATTTTGAACCTAAGGTTCAAGTTCAAAACTCAAACTATGAATTTATAAAGTGCATTATCATGTTTTGATATAAACAACATGTTTAAGTTGCTTTAACATGCATGAAACCAGTGTAGATGGATAGATTGGATTTTTCTGATCATTTTTCATATATAAAATTTTCATTTGGAGTTATGGTTAAATTTCTATGAATTTTAGAAGTTTTGGGCATTTTCTGGAATTTCCTGAAATAGAATAAATCTACAAAAAGGTTAGCTGCATCAGCATGATGTCGGGGTGACGTCAGCAGGTCAAAGGCACCAGCCCAGGTCAAACCTGACGGCTAGGACCCACATGTCAGTGTAGCAACTAACATAGTTAGTTAGTGTTAATTAGGGCCTGGGCCCACATGTCAGCGAGTCAACCAACTAACTATGTTAATTAGCGCTAACTAATCTAACACCTAAACTAAATAGGGGCATGGCCCACACGTCAGTGACCATGGGGGGGGGTCAAACCCCATGTCAAACGAGTCAACCTCGCCGGACTTGGTCCACGGCTCGTCGCCTGCGATGACCGAGATGGCAGAGGTGCTCAGAATCGCAGCTCAGGTGACCAAATGAGTGGCGGAGAGGCTCTATGGGGAGCTGGCGATCACACGCATCTAACGGGGCAAGCGAGAGCAGTTGGGGTGGCCTGAGGTGACGGCAACCATGACGACGACGGCGGCCAGTGCTCGGGCGTCGAGCGTTTCGATGTTAGGAAGCACAGCAGGGCGCAAGGAGGGGCGCTACGGCCTCCTGGGGGTGCACTGAGCACGACTGTGTGCTCGGTTGCTGCTTTAGGCAACAGTGGCCATGGTGGTGACATGGCCGGCGGCAAAGAGCTCTCGGGCTCGTTGCGAACGATGGCTAGAGAGGGAAGTAGAGTATGTGGAGAGGGGGAAATGATGGCAGAGCTCACAGCGGGGTCGAGGATGGTCTCAGCCGGGGATGCGGCGGAGGCGGTGAATCGATGGCGACAGTCTTCGATGGCCGAGGAGGGGAACAACAGAGCTGGCGGCGTCCAGGGGCTTCCGGTGCCGTGCGGCTTGGTGAGAAGGAAGAGGGGGACCAGGCGGAGCCTTTGAGCATGTTGGCGAGGTGAGGTAGTGGCTGTGGCCATGGCAATAGTGAACGACGGCGATGGTTGTGCTCGGTGCGTGCGAGGGAGTTAGCCAAGGAAGGGGATGGGGTCGAGGGAGTGAGCGAGGGGGTTCCAGGGGTGTGTGTGGCATCACCCGAAGGGGCCAGGGCAAAGCGGCAAGTAGGAGGTGGTCGGGCGTGCGCTAGCATGCGTAGCCATGCGCTCGTCCTCCTGGCAAGGAGGAAGACAATAGTGGAGGGGGCAGGTGGGCTGGGCCGGCCACTTGGGCTGCCAGGTGGCTGTACCAGTGAGTTGGCCCAGGTTAGTCTCTCTCTCTCTCTTTTGTTTCTGGTTTTCTATTTTTCTATAATCTTTGTGGGTTTTCTAAAAATACCTAGTCACTTCCAAAAATCATAAAACTAATCGTGGCTACTGTTTAGAATGTAACCAACAGTAAACATTTTAGTTTAGTATTATTTGGGCATTTTAAATTTTTTATACACCCTCCGTCCGAAAGTACTTGTCATCAAAATGAATAAAAGAGGATGTATCTAGACTTATATTAGTTCTAGATACATCTCTTTTTATTCATTTTGATGACAAGTATTTTCGGACGGAGGGAGTAGCATTTAAATGCCCAAATGCAAATACTATATGATTTAGTTCGGTGACCCTCTATTGTCCTAGAAAAGTGTGCACCATTTTTGTCAGAGGTTCTAGACCTAGGCAAAGATGATGAACATTTTAGAAGGGCATTTTGGGTTCATTGAAAATAATTTTAGTAAACCCTAGTTGGTTTAAGGGGGGTGCTGGGGGTTCTGTCATCCCCATTTCAAGTTTCTGAGAAATTAAAACATGATGCAACACCAGATGCTAGCGCTAAGCAGTACCAGAAACTAGGGATGTGACACCCTAGCCATAACATAATACTCCGAGGGCAACATGAAACTACTACCAAGATGAATCCAAGAACAATAATGCTACTACCCTCAATAGCAAGGACAAGCTATCCAGCTAAGATCCACATGCAAATATCATCTTCGAAAATAATACTACAAAGCAACATACCAACTACCAACCCAAAAATAATCATACTAGCCACTAATAATCCAAAGGCAACATATCATCCACCTAAGCTACAAAATATTAGCCCTAGAACTCCACGCAACATCATGGCAATAACAAGTTCAACACAACTCTGAGAAAATGCCATGAAGAAATCACAAGTAGCTAAAACAATATTTTAAACAAGTTCAAATAGTTTAAACCATGTCACTACAGTGATGCAAATGGAGGGTGTGGCATGCCTGGGATGGAAGGATTCACCGGGAGAAGGTGCGAGAAACTCGCGGAAAGATTCATCGGAAATCGTACTCTCTCGAAGGGGCTAAATAAGGGCAAGGGCATAACGGTCATTTTCAGAATGTCAAAACATGGTGAAAGTGTGACCAACAGAACGGGCTCGATGAGACAAAGAATTGGGCTTTGGAATCACCTCATTTGGAGCTACGGGCAAAAAGATACGACCGTTTAAAACTCAGGGACTAATCTGCAAAAATAACTTCTACAAACAGGTCCCTGGCAGTTTAAACAGAACGCGCCTTTCTCAGAAATACGTTTTCCAGAGAGGAAAGCACATTCTGGCCCGAAGAAGAAGCGGAATACTCTTTTGTTAAGGGAAAGCGTACTTACCAGGAGTACGTCTCCACTTATCCACGTCAGTGAGGGGGCGGGGCCGGGTCTTGTGTCGCTTACAGGTGGGACCCGTGCTACTTCTCTCTCCTCGCATCTCCTTCTTCCTGTCCTCCCAACACCGCACGCAGAGCAGAGGCGGACCGCCGGCGCCGGCGCTTGCCTGGCCAGCTCCGGCCGCCGCGCGGGAAGCTGTGACCACCGCCGAGCTCGGGAGAGAGCGTCGACTCCATCCCGGCTAGACACGGACGCTTGGGAGCACCGAGACGGGCAGGGCTTTGGCCATGGCGGACGGAGGGCTCGGGCAACTCCGGGCACGGTGCCACGGCCATGGAGAGAGGGCGGAGAGCTACGGGAAAGGGACTAGGGTTATGGTGGAGATGAATGGTGGTCGAAGAAGTGAGGGAGGGACTCGGCTTCAACCTAATTTAGGTGGTGGCCATCGACGACCGAGGCGGCCATTGGCGGGCTCAAGAGCTCTTCAAGGTCAGAGGAGTGGCTACCGAGGTTTTTAGGAGTGAGGCAAGGACGATGGGTTGCTAGGGAGGCCGCGGGGCTGGCTATTTATAGCGGAGGAGAGGCGGTTGGGCGTGGCCGAGGCCATGTACCGCCGCTCGAGCTCGGCCAACGCTCTGGCGCACTGAGCGAGCATGGGTGGGCACGGCAACACGACGAGGGATCGATGCAGGCTTCATGGGGAAGAGGGAGCCAAGGGGGAGCAGGAGAAACGAACGGGGAGAGAGAGGCCGTGGCTGTGTGCCGTCGCTTGAGCTCGGCCAACTCTCTGGCGAGCTCCACGAGCACGGGGAACAAGACGAGGCCTTGCTGGCAACATTCACGGGGAGGTTGACGACGCCGGGGAGCAGAGGAAGCGACTGAAACAAGCTCGGAGCCAAACAGGGCACAGTGCTCCCGTGGGCGTGCGTCGGCGAGCTCCGGCGAGGCGGTTTCTGGAGGGGACAGGGGGTCGACGGTGATGGATGAGCAGGGCGTCATGTCGGCACGCTGAGACACGCAGAAACCGCCGGGGTTGAGCTGGCCGGCGCGTCCCGACACGCAGAGCGCGCTCGATGCAGCTGGAGGGCGTGGATTTGCATGCCAGAGATGCAGTCACTAGCACGAAGAGGACAAGGGAGGCTGCGAGGAGTTGTCAAGTGACTAGTCCCTACATAATAGAGGCTGAGGGAGTTGATGGATCGACAAAAGGAGCCAAGGAGAGGAGTGTGGCATCGCTGGAAGTTTGCTGCATCAAGCTTGGATGGGTACTGGTGCTCAACAGGGAGCTGATTGGAGTCAATGGAGTTGTCTGGGGTGTTTGACTACGGAAGGACTATAATCCTGGAGGTTTTGAGAATATTTGGAGCATGATTTAATATAGTTGTGTTTCAACTACCAAATCTGGTCAGAAACTAAATCAAGATGATGCACTCACTTGGAGTACCGTGACGCCCCGAGACCGACACTCCAGAAAACTTCTAGCTCTTCCGAGTTTCGCCATATGTTTTTTTGCTTATTGCATTGCATCATGTCATCTCTTGCATTGCATCATGTCATCATATCATTAATTTTATAACTCTTTTAAATAAATTGTATGGATCTTCGATCCATTTAAATCGAGGGATATTCACAATGGTGATTTCTCTTTATAACATATCCTCCCAATATTATTAGAGAGCTATAACAAAATATTCCATTTATTTGGAATTAACCACAACCCACTTACATTTTAAAGTTCCTTTTGTTTCTAAATATTCACATCCTTGCTCTATTCTCCTTTTGACTCCAATTCGTCTTGTGGAGCCTTGTTATATTCTAATGAGGTCACTTGCCAAATTTCAGCTAAATTTGGATTTATTTAGACCTCCAAATAAATCATTGGCCCCTCTTTTCTCTTCCAATGAGGAAAACCTTTTTTTATTTTCTTTTCACCAGGCGACTAGGCCTCTGGCCATTTCCTCTCCACTGGGCCGGCCTCTAAGGCCCATCCTCAGGCCCAGCCGCACCTAGAAACCCTAGCCCTGACCCCCTCCTCTCGACCTCTCCCTCTCGCTTCCCCTCCGCGCCGCTCTCTCCCGATCCCCTTGTCCTTCTCCGTCGCGAGCCCCTTGACCCCTTCCTCCCGATCCTATGCAACCCCCTCGCCGGCCGGCCTCCAGCGAGGCCCCTCATCAGCGCCCACATCCCTTTCTCTCCTGTGCCACATGCGCTCGATGCCTCTGCTCGTCCTGTCGTCCTCGACCAGTGCCACCCCTGCCCGCACCGCACCTCTTACTCCGCACCGTCACCTCGCTATCGCCGGATCCGTCCTCCCCGTCCCCGGATCCGCGCGCTCGTGCTATCAATCCACCGACGTCGGACGCCTATGCCGCTGCATCACCTCTACTCGCGGTCGCTACCGCCAAACGCCCGTGCCGGCGACCCCCCTCCTCTGCCTGTGCACCCGCGCGACGCCGCTGCTGCTCTACAAGCCCGCCTCGCTTCTGCTCTGCCCTGCACCCCGATGCCCGAGTTGTTGCTCCCTTTGGCTGCCTCCCATGGTGCTGCTGGCATCCGCGGCTGCTCTATTGTCATCGCCTTGCTGCCCGCGCCCCTCCTCTTGTGCTGACCTCCTTAAGGCTTTGACCGACTACGTCCGTTGCACCACCTTGGTCGTGGTTTGCCGCTGCCAAGACCACCTTCAGTCGGGTGCCCCGCCTCCTGCTTCGGCCAAGGTTCCTTCGCCTCCAAGCTGCTTCTCAAGGTGTCGCTTGAGGCTGTAGCTCCATGAGTGCTACCACCTCGTGCATGTCCCCAAGTACCACAACATCGATGACCACACGGACCACCAAGAATGACTATGTGGATTCACCAAGAACCTTTGGATAACCCAAGGTCGACTACGCTCAGAGATGCGACCAGTTCCTCTACCGATGACCTGAACATCTACGTCACCGTGTACAACTACCGTCGCCAAAGGCCGTCGAGTGAACAACTACCGCCACCGTGATTTTGACAAGACAACGTGAACCACTATCGTCGCCGTGAACAACTACTTCCACTACATCACGAGAACGTCTACTTCCCTCGACGATTTTGAACCGCCCTAAAATGCACGCTTCGAAGGTATAACCACGAGATGACGCCCGTGAACGAATGCATGCGTGTTGTATGAGATGAACCGTATGTTTGCATCGTGCCTGTTTGTTTCGTGCACGTTCCTCCTCGTTTGCCATGCCGTCGACCCGTGGGAACCCAGTAACCAGGAGCACCCCGCCATCTTTTGCATGACACACTCATCCACACTTTCTCTTGCACCGACATCTCGACGAGTTGTCGGATTATCGGAATGTTGCCGTGGCACAATTTCCGTTGTCGTTGCCGTGGCACCCCTTTCGTTCCACCATGGTGACTAAATGCTTCATACATGCTCATGTCAACATTTTCATAAAATTGCATAAAACTTGTATATGTCATCCGCATCATGATAACAACATTTAAAATGTTGAAAATTGTTGTTGCTTTAAATTGCTAAATAAGACATGGGGATTTTTTGGAATTGTTGTTTGTTGTTTTCGGCCTCATTTAAACTTGCCTAGATAGGTAGATTGCTTATGTTTCACCTCCTGCCATGTTTAACAACATTTAATATTGTTGTGTACCTAAACGAGAGCTAGCTAAATATTTGAATGTGGTGTTTCGTCAATATGCAACTCGTTGCTTATTGAGCTCCACTTAATTTGTAGTATTGTTTGTGCACTTTTCCATGCCATGCCTCATTAAGACGGACATGCATCATACTTGATTGTGCATCATGCCATGTTTATGTGATGGTTGTTTACCATGTTGTTTGCTTCTTTATGGTTGCGCTTCTCCTTGATAGTTCCGGTAACGTTGCGTTTGTGAGGATTCGTTTGACTACATTGGTTCGTCTACTTCATGGATTCGGTCTTCTTCCTAGCAGAATTTCAGGCAAGATGACCATTACCCTTGATATCACTTCTATCTTTGCTTGCTAGTTGTTCGTTCTATCGCTATGTCGCGCTACCTACCACTTGTTATATCATGCCTCCCATATTGCCATGTCAAGCCTCTAACCCACCTTCCTAGCAAACCCTTGTTTGGCTATGTTACCGCTTTTGCTCAGCCCCTCTTATAGTGTTGTTAGTTGCAGGTGAAGTTGAAGATTGCTCCAGGTTCATGTTTATGTTGGGATATCATAATATCTCTTATTTTAATTAATGCATCTATATATTTGGTAAAGGGTGGAAGGCTCGGCCATTTGCCTGGTATTTTGTTCCACTCTTGCCGCCTTAGTTTCCGTCATACCGGTGTTATGTTCCTTGATTTTGCGTTCCTTACACGGTTGGGTTTATGGGAACCCGTTGACAGTTCGCTTTGAATAAAACTCTTCCAGCAAGGCCCAACCTTGGTTTTACATTTGCCTAACAACATATTACCTTTCCCTTGGGTTTTCGCGAGCCCGAGGGTCATCTTTATTTTAACCAGCCAGACCAGTGCTTCTCTAAGTGTTGGTCCGAACTGGGCAGCCTGCGGGGCCACCTCGGGGAAACTTGAGGGCTGGTTTTACTCATAGCTTGTCCCATCCGGTGTGCCCTAAGAACGAGATATGTGAAGTTCCTATCGGGATTTGTCGGCACAATCAGGTGGTCTTGCTGGTCTTGTTTTACCATTGTCGAAATGTTTTGTAATCAGGATTCCGAGACTGATCGGGTCTTTCCGGGAGAAGGAATATCCTTCGTTGATCGTGATAGCTTGTGATGGGCTAAGTTGGGACACCCCTGCAGGGCATAAACTTTCGGGAGCCGTGCCCGCGGTTATGTGGCAGATGGGAATTTGTTAATATTCGGTTATAGAGAACTTGACACTTGGCTTAATTAAAACGCATCAACCGCGTGTGTAGCTGTGATGGTCTCTTCTCGGCGGAGTCCGGAAAGTGAACACGATTTGGGTTATGTTTGGACGTAAGTAGTCTTGAGGATCACTTCTTGATCATTTCTAGATGACGATCGTGGCGTAGTTTCTCATCTTACTCTTGTACTCGTAAGTTAGCCACCATATTTACTTATCGCTTGCTGCAACTCCACCTCATTACCTTATCCTACCCATAATCTTAAATAGTCTTGATCTCACGGGTTTTGAGATTGCTGAGTCCTCGTGACTCACAAATACTACCAAAACAGTTGCAGGTGCCAATGATACCAGTGTAGGTGATGCTACCGAACTCAAGTGGGAGTTCGACGAGGACCTTGGCCATTACTACATGTCTTTTCCTGATGATCAGTAGTTGAGCCCAGTTGGGACGATAGGGGATCTAGCATTTGGGGTTATCTTCTTTTCAGTTGGATTTGTCCATAGTCGGACTATGTGTGTACTCTGGATGATGTATGAATTATATGATTTTTGTGTGAAGTGGAGATTGTAAGCCAACTCTATTTATCCCTTCCTTGTTCATTACATGGGATTGTGTGAAGATGACCCTTCTTGCGACAAAACCACAATGCGGTTATGCCTCTAAGTCATGCCTCGACACGTGGGAGATATAGCCGCATCGTGGGTGTTACAAGTACCCACTTGATCTCTAATTGGGTAGATCATGATGATTTGGAAAGGTTATGATGCTGTAAAAAGCTCATACCAAATGGGTTCACCAAAATGGTACTTGCTTCACAAATATCATTTCTGTCTAGAAACTTGGAATAATTTTGGTGATCAAATGGATTGATGAAATGATGCCAAATTGGGTGAAGAGATTTTTTATAGGTAGAAGAATGATCTGGTAATTTATCAGAATTTTTGAAGCAATATAAAATACACTTGCTTCACAACCTGAAAATATTGCTAGAATCAAAGATTTGGTCCTGTGCTCACATAGATGATTGGATGGGGCTACAAATGGGCAGAAGGGGTTAATATGAGCACATGAAGGAGTGTGCAAAAGCACAACTCATTTGGATACTCCTAGCTAGTACTTCCTTCACAAAGCCTTCTGTCTGACAGAAACTTTGAAGAATCACTGGCGAAGATTGACTAGGCAAATTAAGTTGAACTTGTGCATGAGGCCATTATTTGGTCATATAAGCATGCCCAAAAAGTGTGGGAGCAACTAGGAAAATATGAATGACACTTCTTGTGCCATTTAGGGCAGAATAGAAGAATAATTATTGGGGAATTATGTTGAGCTAGGACATGAAAGTTTGGGTATATTTGACCAACATATGACCAAAAGGAATTATGAGAATTGATTGGGATTTTTGGATGGACAGAAATATAGGTTGCTTCACAACCTAAGGCAATTGAGGTTATTCTTTAATGAAAAAGGAATTTTCCCCAAGAAAAGAACATTGGGATTTGGGCTAGGAGTGAAGTGACATGATCTAGGCAAGGTTTTGATAATGATGAGCCACTTGGGAGGAGGAATGAGGATGATTTCCCAGGTGGCAAGGCCATAGAACCACTCCAAAAAGAAAAGTAGAGCAAAACCAGAATAAATCAAAGGAAAAAGAAAAGGGCCAAAATCCAGGCTGTTACACCTCTTTGGGCTATAGCCAGGGAGGGAGGCTTCCCGACACCTCTTCTTTTCCTCTGGTGGTCTCCCGTCCGATCCCCTGCGAATGATCTCGCCAGGGCTCGAGTCATGTCTTCTCGCTGGTGGGGGTAGCCGGGGGCGCTCCCCCCCCCCGCTCCTACGCTTCTCCTCTACACCTTCGCCAGCCCCGGTCACGTTCGGCCACCTCTGGTCGGGCCGCGACGTGACCGGAATGGGTTCCCGCCTGGGTGCTTTTCTTGTCTTTTCCTCCTTCCACCGTAGTTCCCGGGGGAGGGGAAACAAAAACGGGAGATTATGGGGCACTTATCTTTTTCCAATCTAAAATTTGTAGGCACTTGCCAAATTTTTATTCAGATTATGTAATCTCTCAGGTCCATGCTTGTGTTCTGTAATGCTTGTACTTGTATCAGCATGTTAATAAAAAAAGATAAACCTTCCGGGGAACCCGTGCATGTGTATGTCCATGCAGAGGTGAGATGCCTCTTTAGTGTAAATAAATGAGTTTTTCCCGACAGGTTACATTGTCGGTACCCTATTTGTCTGTTGGAGAGTCACATCCGCCGGGTTATAGACAAAGGGGACCAACCCCCCGCCAACCTCCTTTTACCAAAGGCAACTGCGACCATCCTGATCGAAGCAGCGTTCGAGTCAGGAATGGGAGCAACCAAGTCTAAGAAGAGGCGGCGAGGTTTTCTAATGCTCTAAGTTATAGCTTACAGAACACGGATGGAAAAGAGGTAGAACTTATCTGTTTGGCTTGCCGGGGATCACAGTGCCGGGCAATCTTCTCACCCTCTTGTCGAAGCCAAGTCCACGATAAGAACCTGCAGCTTCATGCAGATGAGAATGAATGCATGATGCGATCCTATATATATGCATGTGCAGATGCTCATGGAAATGCTTATGCAGTGATCTGGAATGCTCATGCATGCATGCAATCTAGGTTGGGGCCCCCTACAACACTTATTTATTTTCTCTTGCACGGGGTCATCACCCCGGCTTTGTACAAGCGGTTACATGCACCTGAGGCCTGCCCAGCAGCCTCGCGCCTTACGGGTAGAACTTGCGGAGATGCTCAATATTCCATGAGTTTTGCAATAGAGTGCCATCTCCGGTCTCCAGATTGACTGCGTCGGGTCTGGTGACTCGTACTACTCGGTAAGGGCCTTCCCACTTTGGTGACAATTTGTGTGTACCCTTGGCGGACTGAATGCGCCTAAGGACAAGGTCACCTTCCTCAAAACACCGGGCGTGAATGCTGTAGCTATGATAGCGACACATGGCTTGCTGGTAGCATGCAACAGTGGTAGCATCCCGAAGACGGTTCTCCTCGAGTAGCACATCATTGCCATGTCCGTGCTGATCTTGCATGATTTCATCATAAGGAAGTACTCGAGGCGACATGTAAATGAGTTCTATGGGGATAACATCTTCTATCCCGTAGACCAGGGAGAAGGGATTCTTCCCGGTGGCTCGGTTCTGTGTCATTCTGAGGGACTAGAGAACCACCGGTAGCTCCTCGATCCACCGCCTTCCGTGCTTCTGTAGCGTATCAAAGGTTCTTGCCTTGAGTCCACGTATCACCTCAGCGTTCACCCTCTTAGCTTGTCCATTGCTCCGAGGGTGTGCCACAGAGGCAAATGAGATTTTACATCCGACGGCATGAACATATTGCATGAAGGTGTGGCTCGTGAACTGGGGGCGTTGTCACTGATGATCCCTGCCAGAACTCCAAGACGACAAACCAGATCTTTCAAGAACTTGATAGTTGACTGAGTAGTCACCTTTCTCACCACAATCACTTCCGACCAGTTTGTAAACTTGTCGATGGCAGCAAACAAGAATTCAAAGCCCCCGATTGCAAGGGGAAAGGGGCTGAGGATATCAAGCCCCCAGACCAAAACTGGCCATGATAGAGGGATTGTCTGAAGCGCTTGGGCAGGAAGGTGGGTTTTCTTGGAATGGAACTGGTAGGCTTCACACTTAGTGATGAGCTCGACCGCATCTTGGAGGGCCGTGGGCCAATAGAATCCTTGCTAGAATGCTTTCCTAACTAATGCCATTGATCCAACATGGGAGCCGCACATTCCTCTGTGTATCTCAGCCAACAGTTCCTTTCCTTCTTCCCGGCAGACGCACTTCAGTTTCACACCATTGGGCCTCCTTCTGTACAGAGTGTCATTGACAAACTTATACATCCTGGCCCTCCGGGATACTCTTTCGGCTTCGTCTTTGTCGCCAGGAAGCTCCCTGGTTTAGAGGAAGCGGACAATGTGCCTTGCCCAAGTTGGAACCTGAGGCTCGGCAACAAGGACTAGAGGCACCTCCTCTACTGTGGGAGCACAAGCCTCGTACATGGGGTCCATGGGCCTAGCTGGAGGGGGCGGTTCGGCAGGCAGCAAGGTGTTGTTTCCGGCAGGGTCTTTGTCGGGAGCGGACGGCTCAACCGGGAGAGGCTTACCGGTGTCCAACTTTCACCTTTTCTGGGCCATTGTTGCTGGGAATACGGAGTGCTGAGTAAGACGGAGAACAAAAGTCCCTGGTTCCACAGGAAGCTTCTACGTAGCACACTTTGACAGATGATCAACTAAACTGTTTTCCGCACGGGGTACGTGCTCTGTTTGTAATCCGTAAAAGTGCTCCTCCAATCTTCTCACTTCCTCGACATATGCCTCCATCAATGGACTTTGATAATCCTTGTTAACTTGTCTAACCACCAACTGTGAATCTCCTTGAATGATCAGCTTCTTAATTCCCAATTCTGCTGCAATCCCGAGCCCGACAAGGAGCCCTTCATACTATGTTGTATTGTTGGTGGCTTCTTCCCGGGCAAAATGCAGCTGGACGACGTACTTCAAGTTCTCCCTGGAGGGGGCGACAAGAAGCATGCCAGCCCCTGCACCTTGCAAGGAAAAGGCACCATCGAAATACATGACCCATTCTTGGGGTGATTCCTTGCCGGGGATAACTGTCTTTGTCACTTCCTCATGAGGGGTTGGCGTCCATTCTACAATAAACTCTGCAAATGCCCTACTTTGGACAGTTGATGTGCTCTCAAACTTCAAACCAAAGCTGGATACTACCAAAGCCCACTCCACTATTCAGCTGGTAGCCTATGGGTTTTGGAGTATCCGTTGCAATGGGAAACGAGTAATAATCGTGATCTCATGGGCTTGGAAGTAGTGGCGCAGTTTCCTCGAGGCCATGATGAGACCAAAAGTCAACTTTTGCACGCCAGAGTACATCAATCTAGCCCCCTGTAACAAAGAGCTGACGAAGTACACTGGGCGCTACACCACTTTCTTCCTTGCCATGTCCTTGGGGTTGTCCTTGTTGTCATGCCCACCACTGTCCAGATCCGTATCTGACTCTGCCGATCTCTACCCATTCTCTTGTTCATTTACTTTTCACTGCGCTACCAAGGCTGCACTAACCACTTGGTTGTTTGCTGCCAAGTATAGCAATAGCGGATCCTGGGGTTTGGGTTCAACCAGGGTAGGCATAGAAGACAGGTAGGCCTTCAACTCTTGTAAAGTTGCATTTGCTTCGGGAGTCCACTTCATAGGACCTGCCTTCTTCCAAATCTTGAAGAACGGTAGGGCACGCTCGGGAGACTTAGAGATGAATCTGCTTAGCACGGCAACACATCCAGTTAGACGCCTCACATCCTTAACTTTCCTTGGTGCTTGGATCTCCTCAATGGCCTTGATCTCGTCGGGATTAGCTTCGATCCCCCGGTGGGACACAAAGTACCCAAGCAACTTGCCGGAGGGAACACAAAATATACATTTCTCTGGGTTGAGCTTCATGTTGAGCTTTCACAGATTTGCAAATGTTTCTATGCAGCTAAGGTTCAAAACCAACCTGGACTGCCCTTGCAAAGGTGGACCCAACGTTCTTTAATCCGAATGGCATGCAGACAAAGCAGTACGTACCACATGGAGTGATGAATGACGTATTCTCCTCATCTTGTTTGGACATGAATATCTGGTGATATCCTGAGTAGGCATCTAGAAATGAGAGCATATCACAGCCTGAAGTGGAATCCACAATCTCATCAATACACGGGAAGGGAAACAGGTCTTTTGGGCAAGCCTTGTTGAGATCTGTGAAATAAATGGACAACCTCCATTTCCCGTTTGCCTTTCGGACCACCACTGGGTTTGCTAGCCAAGTGGGATGTAGCACTCCTCTGACTAAACCAGCTACCTCAAGATTCTTGATCTCTTCTGCAATAAACTGCTGCCTCTCGAAGGCCTGCTTCTAGACATTCTGCTTAACAGGTCTGGCGTGTGGGCAGACAGCAAGGTGGTGCTCGATTACCTACCACAGTGGTACGACTAGCGGCTTCCGGGCCTCTGGCACTGGCTCCATGGCATTGACTTCTCGTACCTACCGCTTGAGCTGGCGGTGAGAGGTGTGCAAAGATACACCCCCGTCAATGCACAGGGCGTCAGTAGCCTTCTCAAACTCTTGATCACCGGTTTCCTCTTCATCCCCTCTATCACTCTCGTCATCACAGGCTTCCTTCTCCTGGCCCCTGGTGGGTTTTCCTTTATTCTAAAAGGGTTTGCCGGGGCGATTTGCTTCACCACGTCGGCCCTTGCCGCCAGCGACATTTTAACCCTTTTCCTTATCACACTTCTCATATTCTGCACTCTATCTCTTGACGAACTGCTCAACCTAACAACACTCTGGAAGATCGTGGCCTTCGGTCCGATGGATCTTGCAGTGCGGCCCATCGGCCTTCCCAGCCTTCTCGGCAGCCGCAACTTCCCAGCAATCAGCGCACACGACAGTCTCCTTGCCGGGGACATCGGCCTTGGCAATCTTGCCGGTACTAGGGGTGTCGGATCCTTCAACAGTCAACGTTGCCTTATCCCTCCGCTTCTTACTTCACTTCTTACTTTTTTTCTGACTAGTTGATTCATCGTCATCATCTGAATTAACATTAATGCAATCTTCCTCTCCAGGCAACTTCCTTCCCTCCTCCATCCAGGCACACTTATCCACTAGGGTGTAAAACTCCTTCACAGTCTTGGGCAACCGTATGTTCATCTTGGACGGATCCGGTGGTTGCGCAGATTGGACTGGAAGGCAGCTATCACAGCTGCCGGATGGATATTTGGAATATTTCTATGAACTTTGCTGAATCTCTATAAATACTTAGGGAGGGTTTCCCCTTCCTTCTGTTGGAGAAGTTGCAGATCGCTGGGTCATCCCGGCTACTGGTGGCCACCAATGAAGGCACCGAGGAACTCATGGCACATGTCAGCCCATGATGAAATCAAGCTCTCAGGCAGGTGCATCAGCCAAGACTTCACATTGGACTTGACGGCCAAAGGGAAGTTGTTGGCGAACACCTTCTCATCTCTTCCCCCAGCAGCCTGAACTACGATGGTGTGGATGCTCAAGAATTCTACAGGGTTCGGCCTCCTGTCATACGTTCTTAGGTATCTCTGGCTTGAACGTGCGAATGAACGGCCAACAGACTTGCCGCAGCTCACCAGTGAAGGCAGGGAAGCCAACCTTGAAGGGCAGGGGGCCGCCAACACTGAGCGCGGGCTCGTCGACCTCGGGGCCGCCGTGCCCTTCGGCTCAGAGGAGGTCGCCGTGGCACTGCTCGACGACCCACACGTCTCCTCTCCGCCTATCTTCCGGGGTTCGTCATTGGCCTGGACGTGCTCGAGGATCAGAGGAGGCCATCAAGCCGTCATCGGGGTCTTGATTTGGTCGCGCCTGTGCTGGCTGCCATGGCGGGGACTGCATCGTGGGAATGACTCTATCCATACGGGCAGCAACATGGGCCGTTGCCGTTGCTTGGGGAGGTTGTGGCGGGCCATCTTGTCGTGAGCCTTCGGCTTTGGTGAAACCGAGTAGACTTTGGATGGTGGCACACCATTCATCCATCTGCTCGACCACTGGTGGAAACCTCAGCAGCACCAGAGCCCGTGCCATGGTCTGCGAGGTTGTGCCTGGCATAGATGATGATGAAGTCGATCCCACCGTCTCTTGGCTCCTGACGGAGCCAGCGGCGGCAACACTGCACAGTGGTCGCGCCTGCGGCAGGGGCAGCCAGAGGGCGGCAGTTCGCCCAGAACGAGTGCCATCGTTGTGGCTCTTCCTGTCAGCGAGCAGAGTGCAGCCGTCGAGGTGTTGTTGGTGTTGCTCTCCTCCGAGGTCTCCTTCTCTCGCGTCGGCCGCAGGGATAATGGTGGTGGTGCCACCTGCTCCGACCACATCCCTAGCAGCGTTCACGTCCTCAGCTTCTCCGTGCTTCCCGCAGAGTTGGAGGCCGTGGGCAGTGCAGCCTTCAAGGTGGATGGATGAGCTGAACAAGCTGGTTTCTTCTTGGGCGCCATGGTAGACGGTGTCGTCGATGATGCAGATGGCGATGAAGGTGACACGCTGCTTACGTCCAGGTTCGCACAAGCGATCCCCTACCTGGCGCGCCAAAGATGACGTGGGAAACCACAGCCACCTATGGGACCAGGTAGGCCCCTTGCTGGTTCGGCAGGGGTGAGTCGCATTGCACAAAGAGCAGACCAACATGGGGCAGCACGGCAGAGATCACACGGGCAATTTTACCCAGGTTCGGGCTGCCGCAAGGCCTGAATCCCTACTCCTCCTTTGGTGGACTGAAGATGGAAATGTGGTGGTGGTGGTCTGCAGTACACTTGCGCGGCAACGGTTGCCTCAGGGCGGCAACGACTACACGCGTACGGGGGTGTGGGTGATCGAACTTTCCAACCTCTCGAACTTTTGCCATAGACCTCCTTTTATAGGCTAAGGGATCAACACAGTGGCAAATTAGTCATTAGACACTGATAAGATAATAAATAGTGTTATCATACCTAACTCTACAGGCTGACAGTGCGAATTTAATGCACCACTTAGTGTCACGTCATTGGTTGCCCGGCAAGGCTTGCTGGGCTATCTTGCTAGCTCCATGCCTGCTTGCCTGAAACGTCATAGGACGGGTGTCGTCTATGGGTTCTCTTGGAAGAAAGTGGCTTCCATGTGGCGAATGGCTGCCACTTAATCACTCCGCGGCTTGACACTGCACTGATCATCGACGTGAGTCGTGGTGGAGTACTCGGGGAGGTGATCTGGTCTCCACAGGTCCCAGCAGGCCCTACAGGATGCCTTGGTCAGCTTCTTCGCGGGGTGGCCTCGCCCCTTGTCGGGCTCGCATGCCCGGCAAGGGAGGCCCCTCTCTTGATGACATCTTGTTCTTCTGGCCTGGTCATGGTCCCTCTGATCTACTTGTTGGTTCTTCAAATCTCTTGATCTCTTGTAGTCCACCTTGGACTGGTGTTTCAATCCTGATCTTGTGCATGTGCACAGTCAGGGCAATAGACCCAGGGGTCTATTGCATCGACATAAATAAGCTTGTGATGTACTTCCCGCCCGCGTTCTAAGACATCATGGTGCATCTGTGTGTCCACATTATGGATGACATAATAGACCTGGGTCCATCATTCCTGCACAACATGATGCCCTTCGAGAGGATGAATGGGGTCATCAAAGGATTCATTCGTAACATGTCCCGTCCGGATGGAAGCATCATCCAGGGCTATCTAACACAAGAGTGCATCTCTTTCTGCGAGAATTATCTATATGGCGGACACAGGCCTAGTGTTGGTTTACCTGTTAAGAAGCACCTTGGGAGGCTCGAAGGAGAAGGTCACTCCAACGATCACAGGGAACTGCATGGGGGTTACTCCGTGTGGTGGGGAACCACGAGCACCTATGGGGCTACGAGCCCCTTTTGGTTCGGCGGGGGGATGCACACGTTGCACAAAGAGCGGAGAAGTGTAGCGCAGCGCGAAAGAGATCATATGGGCAGTTTTTACCCAGGTTCGGGCCTCCGCGAGGCGTAAATCCCTACTCCTGCTTTGGAGGATTAATGGTGTAAAAGGTGGTGGTGGGTGTAGCACACTTGCCCGGCAGGGTTGCCCCGGAGCGGAAGTGGCTACGCGCATATATATATCTAAGGGTCCGAGCTTGCTAACCTCATGAACCCTTTCTACGGTTGCCATGGGCCTCCTCTTATAGGTTAAAGGGGTCGCCACAGTGTTGCGGGAAACCACGACCACCTATGGGACAAAGGGGCCGCTTGCTGGTTTGGCAGGGGGTATGTCGCGTTGCACAAAGAGCAGAGGAGCGTGGGGCAGCGCGGCAAGGATCACACGAGCGGAGGACGTGCAGACAGACTAGCCCCTCCGCACGTGCATCGTGGATCATGGCCGTCGAGTTGTTGCTGATGTCGCTCTCGTCCAATGCCTCATGCTTCTGCTTCGGCCACGGGGGAAATGGTGATAGTTCCTCCTGCTTTGACCACATCCCCAGCGGCATCCACATCCTCGCGTGCCTTCGCACCTCCCGTAGCATTGGCAGCCACGGGTGGCGGAGCCTTTGAAGTGGATTGTGGAGCCGAAACACCGGACTTCTTCTGGGGCGCCATGGCTAACTGCACCGTCAAAGACGAAGATGGTGATAAAGATGATGCGCTACAAAGGCTTTTAGGTTCACGCAAGCGATCCCCCTACCTGGCCCACCAAAGATGTCGTGGGAAACCATGGCCACCTATGGGACCAAGGGGCCCCTTGCTGGTTCCGCAAGGGGGATGTCACATTGCACAAAGAGCAGAGGAGTGTGGGGCAGCATGGCAGGGATCACATAAGCAATTTTACCCAGGTTTGGGACACTACAAGGCGTAAAACCCTACTCCTGCTTTGGTGGATTAATGGTGGAAGAATGGTGGTGGAGCGTAGTACACTTGCCAGGCAGGGGCGGCAGTGGCTACGTGCGTATGGGAGTCTAACTCTCCAGCCTCGCGAGCCGAACTCCTTCTACGGTTGCCATGGGCCTCCTTTTATAGGTTAAGGGGTCACCACAATGGCAAATCAGTCATTATACACTGATAAGATAGCAAACAGTGCTATCATACCTAACTCTGCAGGTTGACAGGGCGCATTAAATCTGCCGCTCAACATCATATCATTGCTCGCCCGGCAAGCCTTGTCGGGCTTATTCTGCTAGCTCCATGCCTATTTGTTCGACATGTCACAGGACGGGTGTCATCTGTAGGTATTCCTGTGGAAAGGGGCTGCCATGTGGAGAGTGGTTGCCACTTAATCACTTTGTGGCTTGAAACCACATTGATCCACGACGTGAGTCGTGGGGGAGTTGTTGATGAGACCCGGAAGGCCCTGCCGGGACATCTTGGTTGCTTTCTTCTAGGGGTGGCTCCGCCCTTGCTGAGCCTATTTTCCCGGCAAGGGGAGGATTTTCTCCTGGTGGTATATGGCTTCTCTGGCTTGTCTTGGTCCTCTTGTTCTCCATGCTGGTCCTTTGAAGATCTTGTTCCCTTGTTCTCTGGCTTGGCCTGAGGCCATCATCTTGTTCCCGTGCCTGTGCACAGTCAGGGCAACATACCCAGGGTCTGTTGCACCAACAGAAGCCTCCGGGCCTGCCCTGATCGCGCTGCCAGGCTTCGACGGGGTAGGCCCTAATAAGTGCATAGGCAGGGGCACTGAAGAGGTTGGCCCCTTCGTATCTTCTATGCTTCTTCATTATTCTTAAGTCCGGGCCAGTTTCCGGTTTTCCCATGTGTCATGTAAAGCCAATAGTGGTGGGGCCGTTCTTGTAATGGCCTGTGAATGACTTTAAAGCACGGGGTAGAAACCGCCAATTCACTCTTCCCACCACACCCTTATCCTTAGCCACGTTTGATGCATGCACCACGCGGGGTAGGTAACGAAGGCGCGTGGTGCCGGAGAGCATTATGGCGAGTGCCTGATCTTCTGGAATTTGTGGAGGAGGGCAGTGGCTACCCATCATGGAATCAGGGCCCAGTCACCCGTTTGCCTATAAAAGGAGGAACTGGGGAAGAGTGGAGGCATTCATCCACATTCTCCTCCTCCGCCACCTTGGTTCATCTTGAGTCTGCTGGAAGGGTGAGCCCGGGGCCGGTCTGCGGGCTTTAGCTTGGTGCTTGATGATGCCAAGCAATGGTGCTGGCGCTCGGGAAGTGGCGCTCTGTGAGGGGTTTGGGATCGTTAGAAATCCCATTACTACCTCTCTCCTTGGAACTGGGTTGATGTCGATGACGGGGGCGCCTTCCTGTCGGCCATGGTGGGGTTTGGTCCGCATCAAGCCCCCCGGTCAACTTGGTCGCTCGTCGTCTCTCCAGAGGGGATGCTGGGTTGGAGTCCTAGAGCTCTTCAGGAGTGGTGTTGACGGAGAGAAAATGAGGTAAGACGGACGAAGTGGGTGGTGGAGGGCCAGGTCGAAGTACGATGGCATGGATGCCTTCGCCTCCGACCAGCGACCTGCCGCCTCGTCTTCTGTCCTTCCCTTCCCTTCCCGGCACCATCATCACTGTCCTCTTTGGGCTATAGCTGGGGAGTGATATTCCCTTGGTGCCTTCACCCCTTCTCAAGTGGTCTTCCGGCTGAGCCTCAGCAGACGACCCCGCCAGGGCTCAAGCCGGGGCTTCTCGCTGGTTCTAGAGATGGCGACCAAGGGAGCACCTCCCTGCTCCTACGCTTCTCCTGCACACCTTTGCCAGTCCCGGGATCATCCGGCCACTCCGGGCAGGATGCGACGGGACCAGGAGGTGTTCCCACTCGGGTGATTTTCTCACCTTTTCCTCCTTCCACCGCAGTGCTTGGAGGAGGGAAAACGAAAAGAGGAGATCATGGGCACTTATCTTTTTTTGATCTTAAATTTGTAGGCACTTGCCAAACTTTAATTCAAATAATGTAATCTCTCGAGTCCATGTATGTGTTTTGTAAGGTTTGTACTTGTATAATCAGCATATTAATGAAAAAGATGAGCCTTGTAGGGAACTCGTGCATGTGTATGTCCATGCAGAGGTGGCATGCCTCTTTAGTGAAGTAAACGAGCCTTCCCCGGCAGGCTATCCTGCCAGTACCCTTTTTCTATTTTGTTGTCGGGGACCAAAGTCTACTGGCAGAGAATAGAGGGACCAGCCCACCGCCGACCCTTTCTCAGCAAAGGCCACAACGACCACCTTGGCTGAAGTGACGTTCTAGCCAAAAGTGGGAGCACCTAAGCCTTGAAGAGTGGCGAAGCTTTCTCATTCACAAGTTTTAGCTTACAGAACACTTATGGACAAGAGGTAGAACTTATCTGTCTGGCTTGTCGGGGATCGTAGTGCCGGTCCATATTCTCATCTCCTTGTAGAAACCAAGTCCACACCAGGAAATTAATGCAGACGAGAATGATGCAGGATGTGATCCTATCTATATGCATATGCATATGCTCATGAAATGCTTATGCAAATGCTCTTGGAATGCTCATGCATGCATGCAACTTGGTCGGGGGCCCCCTGCACTTCATTTATTTCTCTGGTGCACAGGGTCATCGCCCTGGCTTTGTACAAGGTGTTACATGCAGCTGAGGCAAGGCCTGTATAAATGGGTGGCTGTCGGGCAGGGCCCGACAGTTGCGCCTTACGGGCAGAACTTGCGGAGATGCTCAATAAACCATGAGTTTTGCAATTGAATGCCATCTCCGGTCTGCAGACGGACTGCGCCAGGTCTGGTGACTCGTACTACCCAGTAAGGGCCTTCCCACTTTGGCATCAACTTGTTTGTACCCTTGGCAGACTAAACGCGCCTAAGGACAGGGCCTCCTTCCTCAAAACACCGGGCATGAACCTGCGGCTATGATAGCAGCGCAGGGCTTGCTGATCGCGTGCAACATGCATAGTAGCCCAGAGACGGTTCTCCTCAAGTAGCACACCATCGTCACGCCAGTACTGATCTTGCGCTACTTCATCATAGGCAAGCACTCGAGGCGACCCGTAAATGAGTTCCGTGGGGATAACTACTTCTGCCACATAGACTAGGGAAAAGGGATTCTGCACGGTAGCTCGATTTGGTGTCGTTCTGAGGGACCAAAGGACTACTAGCACCTCATCTATCCACCGCCTGTCATGCTTCCACAACATATCAAAGGTTCTGGTTTTGAGTCCCCGCAGCACTTCAGCATTTGCCCCCTCAGCTTGCCCATTTCTCCTGCGATGCGCGACTTGTGAACTGGGTGCCGTTGTCGATGTTGATCCTTGCCGGAACTCCAAAACGACACACCAGTTCTTTCAAGAACTTGATAGCTGATTAAGTAGTCACCTTTCTCACGGGAGTCACTTCCAGTCACTTTGTAAACTTGTCGATGGCAACAAACAAGAATTCAAAGCCCCCGATTGGTCGGCGGAAAGGGCCGAGGATATCGAGCCCCCGGACCGAAAATGGCCATGATAAAGGGATTGTGTGAAGAGCTTGGGAAGGCAGGTGGATATTCTTGGAATGGAACTAGCAGGCTTCACAATTTGTGACTAGCTCGACCGCATCTTGGAGGGCTGCGGGCCAATAGAATCCTTCACGGAATGCTTTCCCAACTAATGCCCTTGATCCAATGTGGGAGCCGCACATGCCTCTTTGTATTTTAGCCAGCGGTTCCTTTCCTTCTTCCTGGCAGATGCACTTCAATTTCACACCGTTGGGCCTCCTTCTGTACAAAGTGTCATCGATAAACTGGTACATACTGGCCTCCGGGCTACTCTTTCAGCCACATCTTGGTCATTGGGGAGTTCTCCGGTTTGGAGAAAGTGGACTATGTGCCTTGCCCAAGTTGGAGCCTGAAGCGGAACCTCCTCAACTACGGGGGCACACTCCTCGTCTGTGGGGACCGTGGTCCCAACAGGAGGGTGTGGGCTGCCAAGTTGTGAGTTTCTGGCAGGGTCCCTACCAGGAGCACGAGTCTCTACCGAGAGAGGCTTACCGGAGTCCCTCTTTCTTCTCTTCCGGGACATTGTTGCCGGGGATACGGAGGGCTGAGTAAGATGGAGAACAAAAGTTCTTGGTTCCACAGGAAGCTTTTGCGTAGCACACTTTGACAGATGATCAGCTATGCTGTTTTCTGCACGGGGTACGTGCTCTGCTTGCAATCCGTCAAAGTGCTCCTCCAATCTTCTCATTTCCTCAACCTATGTCTCCATTAATAGACTTTGATAATCCTTGTTGACTTGTCTCACCACAAGCTGTGAATCTCCTCAAATAATCAGCTTCTTAATTCCCAATTCTGCAGCAATCCTAAGCCAGGCAAGGAGCCCATCATACTTTGTGGTATTGTTGGTTTCCTCTTCTCGAGAAAAATGTATCTGGACGACGTACTTCAAGTGCTCCCCTGATTGTGCAACAGGAAGCATGCCAGCCTTTGCACCTTGCAGGGAAAAAGCACCATCAAAATACATGATCCATTATGGGGGTGCCTCCTTGCCAGGGATAACTGTTTTCGTTGCTTCCTCATTAGGGGTCAGCGTCCATTCTGTAATAAACTCGGCCAATGCCCTGCTCTGAATTGTCGATGTGCTCTCAAACTTCAAACCGAAGCTGGACAATTCCAAAGCCCACTCCACTATTCCTCTAGTAGCCTCAGGGTTTCGGAGTATCCTTTGCAACATGAAGCAGGTGACAACCGTAATATCATGGGCTTGGAAGTAGTGGCCCAGTTTCCTTGAGGCCATGATGAGACCAAAGATCAATTTTTACATGCTAGAGTACCTCGATCGAGCCCCCTATAGCAGGGAACTGACAAAGTACACTGGACATAGCACCACTTTCTTCCTTGTCATGTCCTTGGGGCCATCATCGCTGTCGTGCTCATTTCTGTCCTGACCTTTATCTGACTCTACCGGACCTTGCTCACTCCCTGCCTCATCCACTTCCCGCTATGCCACCAAGGCTGCACTAACCACTTGGTTGGTTGCTGCTAAGTACAGCAACAACGGCTCCTGTGGTTTGGGAGTGGCCAGGGTAGGCACAGAAGATAGGTAGGCCTTCAACTCTTGCAGGGCTGCATTTGCTTCTGGGGTCCACTTCATGGATCCTGCCTTCTTCATGATTTTGAAGAACGGCAGGGCGCGCTCAATAGACTTGGAGATGAATCTGCTTAGCGCGGCAACACATCCCGTTAGACGCCTTACATCCTTAATTGTCCTTGGCCCTTGGATCTGCTCAACGGCTTTGATCTTATCGGGAATTAGCTTCGATTCCCCGATGGGAGACAAAGAACCCAAGTATCTTGTCAGAGGGAACGCCAAACACACACTTCTCTGGGTTGAGCTTCAAGTTGTTCTTGCGTAGATTTGCAAATGTCTCCTCCAAATCCCGGATCGAAGTTGCTTTGTCCATGGTTTTACCACAATGTCATCCATATAAGCATCAATGTCTCTGTGCAGCTATGGCTCAAACCCAATCTGGACTGCCCTTGCAAAAGTAGAACCGGCACTCTTTAATCTGAATGGCATGCGGATAAAATAGTGTGTACCACTTGGGGTGATGAATGAGGTCTTCTCTTCGTCTTCCTTGGACATGACAATCTGGTGATATCGAGAATATGCATCCAGGAAGGAAAGCAAATCGCAACTTGAAGTGGAATCCACAATCAGATCGATGTGCGGCAAGGGAAATGGGTCCTTCGGGCAAGTCTTGTTCAGATCTGTGAAATCTATGCAAAGCCTCCGTTTCCTATTAGCCTTCCGGCCCACCACTGGATTTGCTAGCCAAGTGGGATGTAGCACTCCTCTGACCAAACCAGCTGCCTCAAGCTTCTTGATATCCTTAGCAATAAACTGCTGCCTCTCCAAGGCCTGCTTCTGGATTTTCTGATTGGCAGATTTGGCGTATGGGCAAACAACAAGGTGGTGCTTGATCACCTCCCTGGGAACACCGGGGATATCATATGGTTGCCAGGAAAACACATCAATACTCGTCTGCAGGAAGGCAACAAGCACGCTTTCCTAGTTTTCATCGAGGGTGGCGCTAATGGTAAAGGTACCGTCAAAGCCAGCCAACCTTTCCAGGACCTTCTTCACTTGTGGAGCAGAAACCTTGGTTCTTTTGCTGTTGGAACTTTCTGGCAAATCGTCAACAGGCGTAGCGCACTCCGAAGAGGTACGCTTCTCGGATTCTTTGCCAGCGTCCCTGCTATCCTTCTTCTTTCCTCTGACTTCCTTGATGGGAGCTGTTGTTGATGTTGCCCCTGCCGCGGCCGCGTCGAGGTACATCTTTTCCACGCAAATGATGGCATCCTTCTAATCCGATGGGATGGAGATGATTCCAAGTGGCCCAGGCATCTTCAAGGTATTTTAGGCATAGTGGGATGCCGCCATGAACTTGGCCTGGGCTGGTTGTCCAAGGATCCCATTATACGGCAAGGGGAGGTCGACACATCAAACACAATCTTTTCTGTCTGATAGTTCAATTCTCCTCCAAACGTCACAGGCAACGTGATCTTTCCCTTAGGATGACTCCTGCCGGGATTAACTCCATGAATAGTGCCGGTGACCTCTAGTTCCTCTTCTGCTATCTGAAGCCTGCAGATAACCTTTGGGGAAATCAGGTTAAACCAGGCCCCGCTGTCCACCAATATCTCAGTGACCTTGAGGTTGCGAATTATCGGAGAGACCAACAATGACAAGCATCCTACCATAATGGTACGGTCAGGATGATCCTCTTGGTCAAAGATGATGGGCGTGCGTGACCATTGGAGTGGTTTTCGGGCCTCTGGTGCTGGTTCCATGATGTATACTACACAACCTTCTTCTTGTAGATGTTGTTGGGCCTCCAAGTGCAGAGGTTTGTAGGAAAGTAGCAAATTTCCCTCAAGTGGATGACCTAAGGTTTATCAATCCGTGGGAAGCATAGGATGAAGATGGTCTCTCTCAAGCAACCCTACAACCAAATAACAAAAAGTCTCTTCTGTCCCCAACACACCCAATACAATGGTAAGTTGTATAGGTGCACTAGTTCGGCGAAGAGATGGTGATACAAGTGCAATATGGATGATAGATATAGGTTTTTGTAATCTGAAAATATAAAAACAGCAAGGTAACTAATGATAAAAGTGAGCACAAACGGTATTGCAATGCTCGGAAACAAGGCCTAAGGTTCGTTCTTTTACTAGTGAAAGTTCTCTCAACAATAATAACATAACTGGATCATATAGCTATCCCTCAACATGCAACAAAGAGTCACTCCAAAGTCACTAATAGCAGAGAACAAACGAAGAGATTGTTGTAGGGTACGAAACCATCTCAAAGTTATCCTTTCTGATTGATCTATTCAAGAGTCTATAGTAAAATAACACGAATCTATTCTTTCCGTTCGATCTATCATAGAGTTCGTACTAGAATAACACCTTAGGACACAAATTAACCAAAACCCTAATGTCACCTAGATACTCCAATGTCATCTCATGTATCCGTGGGCATGATTATATGATATGCATCACACAATCTCAGATTCATCTATTCAACCAACACAAAGTACTTCAAAGAGTGCCCCAAAGTTTCTACTGAAGAGTCAAGACAAAAACGTGTGCCAACCCCTATGCATAAGTTCAGAAGGTCACTGAACCTGCAAGTTGATCACCAAAACGTACATCAAGTAGATCACACGAATATCCCATTGTCACCACAGATAAGCACGTGCAAGACATACATCAAGTGTGCTCAAATCCTTAAAGACTCAGTCCAATAAGATAACTGCAAAGGGAAAACTCAATCCATTACAAGAGAGTAGAGGGGGAGAAACATCATAAGATCCAACTACAATAGCAAAGCTCGCGATACATCAAGACCGTGCCAAATCAAGAACACGAGAGAGAGAGATCAAACACATAGCTACTAGTACATACCCTCAGCCCCGAGGGTGAACTACTCCCTCCTCGTCATGGAGAGCGTCAGGATGATGAAGATGGCCACCGATGAGGGATCCCCCCCTCCGGCAGGGTGCCGAAACAGGGTCTCGATTGGTTTTTGGTGGCTACAGAGGCTTGCAGCAGCGGAACTCCCGATCTAGGTTATCTTCTGATGTTTTCAGGGTATATGAGTATATAGGCAAAAGAAGACGGTCAGGGGAGCCACGAGGGGCCCATGAGGGTGGGGGGCATGCCTACCCCTCTGGGCGTGCCCTCGTATCTCGTGGCCGCCTCGTTGCTTCCTTGACGTCCACTCCAAGTCTCCTGGAATGCGTTTGTTCCAAAAACGATTCTCCCGAAGGTTTCATTCCGCTTGGACTCCGTTTGATATTCCTTTTCTACGAAACACTGCAATAGGCAAAAAAAAAACAACAAAAATTTGCACTGGGCCTCTGGTTAATAGGTTAGTCCCAAAAAATAATATAAAAGTGCATAATAAAGTCCACTAAACATCCAAAACAGATAATATAATAGCATGGAACAATCAAAAATTATAGATACATTGGAGATGTATCATTTCACAGCATTGACCTCACGTGCCCACCGTTTGAGTTGGCGGTGAGAGGTGTGCAAGGATGCACCCCCATCAATGCATAGGGCATCAGTGGCCGTCTGAAACTCTTGCTCGCTGGTTTCCTCTTCATCCCCTCCATCACTCTCATCATCACAACCTTCCTTCTCTTGATCCCTGGCGGGTTTTCCGTTGTTCCGAAAGGGCTTGCCGGGGCAATTTACTTCACCGACCCGGTCCTTGCCACCAACGGCATTCTTACCTTTTCCTTGTCACGCTTCTCGTACTCAGCTCTCAGCCTCTTGACAAGCTGCTCAACCTAATAACACTCTTGAAAGTTGTGGCCCTTGGCCCAATGGATCTTGCAATATGGCCCATCGCCCTTCTCGGCCTTTTTGGCAGCCGCAGCTTCCCGGCAATCAGCGCACACGACAGCCTCCTTCCCGAGGACTTCAGTCTTGGCGGTCTTGCCGGTAGTAGGCGTGCCCGATCCTTAAACAGTCATCACTGTCTTATCCTTGCGCCTCTTATTGCGCTTCCTGCTCTTCTTCTGACTGGTGGATTCATCATCATCTTCTGAATCAATATTGATGCAATCCTCCTGTCCGGGTAATTTGCTCCCTTCCTCCATCCGAGCACACTTATCCACTATGGTGTAAAGCTCCTTCACTATCTTGGGTAACCGCACATTCATCTTGGAACCAATCTTGTGATTGCGCACATTGGACTGGAAGGCGGCTATCACAGCTGCCGGATGGATGTTTGGGATGTTCCTGTGGACTCTGCTAAACCTCTGCAAATACTTCTGAAGTGTCTCTCCTTCTTTCTGCTAGAGAAGATGCAAATTGCTGGGTCGTCTGGTTCTTGATGGTCGCAAGTGAAGGCACCAATGAACTCATAGCAAACGTAAGCCCACAAAGAAATGGTGTTCTCCAAAAGATGCATCAATCAAGACCTCACATTGGATTTGGGAGCCAAAGGTAAGTAGTTGGCCAATACCTTCACATCTCTTCCCTCGGCAACTTGGATGGCGATGGTGTAGATGCTCAGGAACTCTGCCGGGTTGAGCCTCCCATCATACTTCTCGTCTATCTTTGTCTTGAACGTGCGGACGAACGACCAACGGACTTGCCACAACTCAGGAGTAAAGGCAAGGCATGCAACCTCGAAGGGTAGGTACCCACTAATAATGGGCGCGGGCTCATCAACGTCAGGACCGTTGCACCCATCGGTCTGGTGGTGGTCGCCGGGGTGTTGCTCAATGACAACATGTGTGTCTTCCCTCCGCCTGTCCTCTGGGCTTGTCGTTGATCAGGATGCGCTCAAGGGTCAGAAGAGGCCATGGAGACATCATCAGGTTCTTGGTGCTGTCGAGCTTGCGCTAGTTCCCATGGCAGGGAATGCACCATGGGGATGGCCCCTTCTGTACGACAAGCAGCACGAGCCATTCTTGTTGCTTGGGGAGGTCATGGCAGGCCGGCTCGCTGTGAGCCCCCAGCCTTGGTGAAACCGAGCAGGCTCTGGATGGTGGCCTGCCACTCATCCATCTCCTCAGCTGCTGCCGGGAACCTGAGTAGCAGCTGAGCCCGCACCATGGCCTCCATAGCCATGCTCGGCATGTGTGATGACGACGCGGATCGCACCGTCGCTCGGCTTCCGATGGTGCCAGCAGTGATAGGGTTGTGTCCCCGCTGTTGTGGAGCAGCCACCTGGATGGCATGGTGGCACGGTGAAGGCTCTTGAGGGTCAGCGGCTCCGTTGGGCGCAGCGGCTCGGTCGACTTGCCCAGGGGAAAGCGCACGCGCAGCGGTCGCTCGTGTGACAGGGGCGGCCAGGAGGCGGCGGTTCGCCCCAGACTGAGCGCCATCACCGCGGTTGTGCCCGTTGGTGAGCGGAGGAGGTGCAGACAGAGTAGCCCCTCCGCCCGTGCCTCACGGAGTGTGGCCGTCGAGGTGTTGCTAATGTCGCTCTCCTCTGACGCCTCCTGCTTCTGCTTCGGCCACGGGGGAAATGGTGACGGTATCGCCTGCTCCGACCACATCCCCAGTAGCATCCACATCCTCGCGTGCCTCTGCACCTCCCATAGCATTGGCAACCGTGGGTGGTAGAGCCTTTGAGGTGCATGGTGGAGCCGAAACACCGGACTTCTTCTTGGGCGCCATGGCCGACGACGCCGTCGAAGACGAAGATGGTGATGAAGATGACGTGCTACACATGCTTTCAGGTTCGCGCAAGAGATTCCCCTACCTGGCGCGCCAAAGATGTCGCGGGAAACCACGGCCACCTATGGGACCAAAGATCACACGAGAAATTTTACAAGGTTTGGGCCGCCGTGAGGCGTAAAACCCTACTCCTGCTTTCGTGGATTTATGGTGAGCGTAGTACACTTTGCCGGCAGGGGCGGCAATGGCTACGCGCGTATGGGTGTCTAACTCTCTAACCTCGCGAGTCAAACCCCTTCTACAGTTGCCAAGGGCCTCTCTTTATAGGTTAAGGGGTCACCACAATGGCAAATCAGTCATTATACACTGATATGATAGCAAACAATGCTATCATACCTAAGTCTTCATGCTGACAGGGTGCACTAAATGCGCCGCTCAACATCACATCATTGCTCGCCCGCAAGCCTTGCTGGGCTTACTCTGCCAGCTCCATGCCTGTTTGTTCAACATGTCGTAGGATGGGTGTCATCTGTAGGTTTTCCTGTAGAAAGGGGCTGCCATGTGGCGGGTGGTTGCCACTTAATCAATTAGCGACTTGACACCGCACTGGTCCACGACGTGGGTCATGGGGGAGTGGTTGATGAGGTGTTTCTTGCCTCCGTGAGTCCCGGCAGGCCCTGCCGGGACGTCTTGGTTGCTTTCTTCCGGGGGTGGCTTCGCCCTTTTCTGAGCCCATTTGCCCGGCAAGGGGAGGCTTTTCTCCTGGTGGTATCTGGTTTCTCTGCCTTGATCTTGGTCTTCTTGTTCTCCATGCTTGTCCTTTGAAGATCTTGGTCTCTTGTTCTCTGGCATGGCTGAGGCCATAAACTTGTTCCTGTGCCTGTGCACAGTCAGGGCAACTTACCCAGGGTCTATTGCACCGACACACAGTGGCAAATCAGTCTTTACGTACTGATTAGATAGCAAATAGTGCTATCATACCTAACTCTGTAGGCTGAGAGAGCGCATTAAATGCGCCGTTGAGTGTCACATCACAGCTTGCCCGACGGCCCTTGTTGGGCTGTTTTGCCAGCTTCGCGCCTGCTTGCTTGACACATCTCAGGATGGGTGTCATATGGAGGTGTTTGCTGTAGGAAGTGGCGTCTGATGCCTACTTCGCAACCTTCTTCTTGTAGACGTTGTTGGGCCTCCAAGTGCAGAGGTTTGTAGGACAGTAGCAAATTTCCCTCAAGTGGATGACCTAAGGTTTATCAATCCGTGGGAGGCGTAGGATGAAGATGGTCTCTCTCAAACAACCCTGCAACCAAATAACAAAGAGTCTCTTGTGTCCCCAACACACCCAATACAATGCTAAATTGTATAGGTGCACTAGTTTGGCGAAGAGATGGTGATAGAAGTGCAATATGGGTGATAGATATTGGTTTTTGTAATCTGAAAATATAAAAACAGCAAGGTAACTAATGAGAAAAGTGAGCACAAACCGTATTGCAATGCTTCGAAACAAGGCCTAGGGTTCATACTTTCACTAGTGCAAGTTCTCTCAACAATAATAACATAACTAGATCATAGAACTATCCCTCAACATGCAAAAATATAGAGTCACTCCAAAGTCACTAATAGCGGAGAACAAACGAAGAGATTATTGTAGGGTATGAAACCACCTCAAGTTATCCTTTCTGATCGATATATTCAAGAGTCCGTAGTAAAATAACACGAAGCTATTCTTTCCGTTCGATCTATCATAGAGTTTGTACTAGAATAACACCTTAAGACACAAATCAACCAAAACCCTAATGTCACCTAGATACTCCAATGTCACCTCAAGTATCCGTGGGTATGATTATACGATATGCATCACACAATCTCAGATTCATCTATTCAACCAACACAAAGAACTTCAAAGAGTGCCCCAAAGTTTCTACCGGAGAGTCAAGACGAAAACGTGTGCCAACCCCTATGCATAAGTTCACAAGGTCACTGAACCCGCAAGTTGATCACCAAAACATACATCAAGTAGATCACGTGAATATCCCATTGTCACCACAGATAAACACATGCAAGACATACATCAAGTGTTCTCAAATCCTTAAAGACTCAATCTGATAAGATAACTTCAAAGAGAAAACTCAATCCATTACAAGAGAGTAGAGGGGGAGAAACATCCTAAGATCCAACTATAATAGCAAAGCTCACGATACATCTAGATCGTGCCAAATCAAGAACACGAGAGAGAGAGAGAGAGAGGGAGATCAAACACATAGGTACTGGTACATACCCTCAGCCCCAAGGGTGAACTACTCCCTCCTCGTCATGGAGAGCGCCGGGATGATGAAGATGGCCACCGGTGAGGGATCCCCCCCCTTCGGCAGGGTGCCAGAACTGGCTCCTGAGAGGTTTTTGGTGGCTACAGAGGCTTGCGGCGGCGGAACTCCCGATCTATTGTGCTCCTACATGTTTTTGGGGTATATGGATATATATATATATATATATATATATAGGAGGAAGAAGTACCTCGGTGGAGCTGCGATGGTCCCACGAGGGTGGGGGGCGGGCCCCGGGGGGCAGGCGCGCCTCCCTGCCTCGTGGCCTCCTCGCCTCTTTCTTGACGTCCACTCCAAGTCCTCTGGATAAGGTTTGTTCCAAAAATAACTCCCTCGAAGGTTTCATTCCGTTTGGACTTTGTTTGATATTCCTTTTCTGTGAAACACTGAAATAGGCAAAAACAACAATTTGGACTGGGCCTCCGGTTAATAGGTTAGTCCCAAAAATAATATAAAAGTGCATAATAAAGCCCATTAAACATCCAAAACAGATAATATAATAGCATGACTACTTCATAAATTATAGATTCTTTGGAGACGTATCAGCATCCCCAAGCTTAATTCCTGCTCGTCCTCGAGTAGGTAAATGATAAAAGAAATAATTTATGAAGTGTGAATGCTAGCAGGTGCACAAGTTTGATCAATGATAATTTCAATCACCTTTTCTAGCATCATTATATGTCATAACAGTAACTCATCTCATAAAACTTCTCACGATCAAGTAACAAGCTATTCACATGTTAAAGCATAGACCATAAGCTTTCTTGAAAACTGGCAAACTATGTTCTTAGTCATCAAACAATTGCAATTCATCTTATTTTCAGGAAGGGTCTATGTAAGAGCTTTGATTTAGCAAATTCCACATACTCAACTATCATATAGTCTTCCATGATTGCTACCACTCAAAGCATATTTTTAGAACAAATAGCATCCATCAAACACAGAGAAAGATAGGGGCTTAATGTTTCGCCTCCCAACTTACTTATCATATAGATAATTGTCAACAATAATAATTCATGATAAATATATTTGAATGGCCATATATGCTTAGATCTTTCCCCATCACATGATGCTTGCCAACTAAAGAGTAGGTTGGAATGAGAAGGAATACTACTGACTCTTGCATAAAAGTAAAAGATAGGCCCTTCGCAGAGGGAAGCAGGGATTTGCAGAGGTGCCAGAGCTCAAAGCTTTTAAACAGAGATGAAAATATTTTTGAGAGGTATGCTTTCATTGTCAACATAACAACCGAGAGTTCCCAATATCTTCCATACTAGATACATTATAGGCGGTTCCCAAACAGAAAGGTAAAGATTTTACTCCCCCTCCACCAACAATCACACTCCACGACTTGTCCGAAACAATGGGTGTCGTCCAACTATCAACAATCCTGGGGGAGTTTTGTTTAAATTTTTTTTGATTTTTTTTGATCTTTTGATCATAGGACTGGGCATCCCAGTTACCAGCCATTTTTCTCGTGAATGATGAGTGGAGTCCACTCATTGTGAGAATAACCCACCTAGCATTGAAGATACTGACAGTGCCTAGTTGCTACATTAGTGATTCGGGCATACAAAACAGATTATTATTTGATGGTTTAGAGTTCGGCACATGCAAATTTACTTGGAACGATAGGTAAATACCGCATATAGGTAGATATGGTGGACACTCATGGAAGAAACTTGGTTCAAGGAATTTGGATGCACAAGCAGTATTCCCGCTTAGTACAGATATTTTGGCTAGCAAAGGATTCTAAATAGCAAGCACCACATGTTGGAGGATCTATAACAATATAACTTCTATACAAATATACCCAAGCATAACTCATTATGTTGTCTTCCTTGTCCAATTTCAACTAATTTGCTCAGGTTTGAAAATAATTAATGGGGCTAACAATCATAGAAGATGTCTAAGATAGTATATTTATATGTGAAATCTCTCTTCCTTCAATATTCTTTCATGAATTGTTCAAGTGACCAATACTATATTTGCTAACTTTCAATAAATTTACCACCTCTACTTCTTATATGTGAACTCATTACTCCCCATGGGATAAGCATATGAAACATATATAATTTCAGATTCATGATATTCAAATCATTCAACCATTTACTCATAGGATATAAGTGAAGCACACGAGTAAATGACAAAGTACTCCAAAAAGATATAAGTGAAGATCAATGAGTAGTTAAATAATTATGTAGCGATGTGAAGACTCTCTCTCATTTAAGAATTTCAGATCTTAGGACATTATTAAAACAACAAGCAAAACAAAACAAAATGACATTTCAAGGATAGCACACATCATGTGAAGAAGCAAAAACTTAGGTTCAACCAATACTAACCGGTAATTGTTGAAGAAGAAAGGTGGGATGCCTACCTGGGCATCCCCAAGCTTGGATGCTTGAGACTTCTTGAAATATTATCTTGGGGTGCCTTGGGCATCCCCAAGCTTGAGCTTTTGTGTCTCCTTAATTCCTTTTATATCTCGGTTTCCTAAATCTCGAAAGCTTCATCCACACCAAACTCAACAAGAACTCATGAGATAAGTTAGTATAAACCAATGCAAAACCTTATCATTCTCTACTGTAACAAATTACTAAAATTATTATTCAACATTGCATACTAAATTCCTCTGCATATTTAATACTCCTATCCTCAAATAGAATCATTAAAGAAGCAAACATATGCAAACAATGCAAACATAACAGCAATCTGCCAAAACAGTACAGTCTGTAAAGAATGCAGGATTCATCATACTTCCCGAACTCCAAAAATTATGAGAAAAATACTACACTGTAGAAAATTTATCAGAACTTATTTTTCAAAAAGTTTCAACAATTTATCACATTCTGACTTTTCTACAGAATTTTTGCAACATCGATAAACTTTCTGTTTTGAAACAGCAACATGTATACTTGCAAAATAAGCATGGCAAAGGCTATCGTTGCCACTTTTACTGAAAACAGAGATGCAAAACATTATTCTAAATAACAGCAAGAAAATAATAACAAAAGAAAATGACGCTCCAAGCAAAACACATATCATGTGGTGAATAAAAACATAGCTCCAAGTAAAGTTACCGATGAACGAAGATAAAAGAGGGGATGCCATCCGGGGCATCCCCAAGCTTAGGCTCTTGGTTGTCCTTGAATATTACCTTGGGGTGCGTTGGGAATACCCAAGCTTAGGCTCTTTCCACTCCTTATTCCATAGTCCATCGAACCTTTACCCGAAACTTGAAAACTTCACAACACAAAACTCAACGGAAAACTCGTAAGCTCCGTTAGTATAAGAAAATAAATCACCACTTAGGTACTGTTGTGAATTCATTATAAATTCATATTGGTGTAATACCCACTGTATTCCAACTTCTCTATGGTTTATACCCTCCGATACTACTCATAGATTCATCAAAATAAGCAAACAACACATAGAAAACAGAATCTATCAAAAACAGAACAGTCTGTAGTAATCTGCAACTCTCGAATACTTCTGTATCTCAAAAACTTATACCAAATTAGGAAAACCTTAGCAATTTGTTTATCAATCCTGATCAAAACGAATCATATCAAAAGCACATTTCTGTGAATTATCAAAACTAATTTACGGGGTGGAAAAGTTTCTGATTTTCAGCAGGATCAACACAAGTATCACCGTAAGCTATCCTAAAGGTCTTACTTGGCACTTTATTGAAACAAAAACTATAAAACATGATTACTACAGTAGCATAATCATGTGAAAACACAAAAACAGTAAGGGTAAATATTGGGTTGTCTCCCAACAAGCGCTTTTCTTTAATGCCTTTCTAGCTAGGCATGATGATGACAATGATGCTCACATAAAAGATAAGAATTGAAACATAATGGGAGCATCATGAAGCATATGACTAGCACATTTAAGCCTAACCCACTTCCTATGCATAGGGATTTTGTGAGGAAACAACTTATGGGAACAATAATGAACTAGTATAGGAAGGCAAAACAAGCATAACTTTAAAACTTTAAGCACATAGAGAGGAAACTTGATATTATTGCAATTCCTACAAGCATATATTCCTCCCTCATAATAATTTTCAGTAGCATCATGAATGAATTCAACAACATAACTATCACATAAAGCATTCTTTTCATGTGCCACAAGCATAGAATTTTTATTACTCTCCACATAAGCAAATTTCTTCTCATGAATAGTAGTGGGAGCAAACTCAACAAAATAACTATCATGTGAAGCATAATCCAATTGAAAATTAAAATCATGATGACAAGTTTCATGGCTATCTTTATTCTTTATAGCATACGTGTCATCACAATAATCATCATAAATAGGAGGCATGCTTTCATCATAATAAATTTTCTCATCAAAACTTGGGGACTAAAAATATCATATTCACCAAACATAGCATCCCCAAGCTTGTGGCTTTGCATATCATTAGCATCATGGGTATTCAATGAATTCATACTAACAACATTGCAATCATGCTCATCATTCAAATATTTAGTGCCAAACATTTTAATGCATTCTTCCTCTAGCAATTGAGCACAATTATCGGAATCCTTATTTTTGCGGAAGACATTAAAAAGATGAAGCATATGAGGCACCCTCAATTCCATTTTTTTTGTAATTTTCTTTTATAGACTAAACTAGTGATAAAACAAGAAACTAGAAGATTCAATTGCAAGATGTAAATATATACCTTCAAGCACTCACCTCCCCGGCAACGGCGCCAGAAAAGAGCTTGATGTCTACTACGCAACCTTCTTCTTGTATACGTTGTTGGGCCTCCAAGTGCAGAGGTTTGTAGGACAGTAGCAAATTTCCCTCAAGTGGATGACCTAAGGTTTATCAATCCGTGGGAGGTGTAGGATGAAGATGGTCTCTCTCAAACAACCCTACAACCCAATAACAAAGAGTCTCTTGTGTCCCCAACACACCCAATACAATAGTAAATTGTATAGGTGCACTAGTTCGGCGAAGAGATGGTGATACAAGTGCAATATGGATGATAGATATAGGTTTTTGTAATCTGAAAATATAAAAACAGCAAGGTAACTAATGATATAAGTGAGCACAAACCGTATTGCAATGCTTCGAAACAAGGCCTAGGGTTCATGCTTTCACTAGTGCAAGTTCTCTCAACAATAATAACATAACTGGATCATATAACTATCCCTCAACATGCAACAAAGAGTCACTCCAAAGTCACTAATAGCGGAGAACAAACGAAGAGATTATTTTAGGGTACGAAACCACCTCAAAGTTATCCTTTCTGATCGATCTATTCAAGAGTCCGTAGTAAAATAACACGAAGCTATTCTTTCCGTTCGATCTATCATAGAGTTCGTACTAGAATAACACATTAAGACACAAATCAACCAAAACCCTAATGTCACCTAGATACTCCAATGTCACCTCAAGTATCCTAGGGTATGATTATACGACATGCATCACACAATCTTAGATTCATCTATTCAACCAACACAAAGAACTTCAAAGAGTGCCCCAAAGTTTCTACCGGAGAGCCATGAAGAAAACGTGTGCCAACCCCTATGCATAAGTTCACAAGGTCACTGAACCCGCAAGTTGGTCACCAAAACATACATCAAGTAGATCACGTGAATATCCCATTGTCACCACAGATAAGCACATGCAAGACATACATCAAGTGTTCTCAAATCCTTAAAGACTCAATCCGATAAGATAACTTCAAAGGGAAAACTCAATCCATTACAAGAGAGTAGAGGGGGGGGGGGAAACATCATAAGATCCAACTATAATAGCAAAGCTCGCGATACATCAAGATCGTGCCAAATCAAGAACACAAGAGAGAGAGATCAAACACATAGCTACTGGTACATACCCTCATCCCCGAGGGTGAACTACTCCCTCCTCGTCATGGAGAGCGTCGGGATGATTAAGATGGCCACCGGTGAGGGATCCCCCCCCTTCGGCAGGGTGCCGGAATGGGCTCCCGAGAGGTTTTTGGTTGCTACAGAGGCTTGCGGTGGTGGAACTCTCGATCTATTGTGCTCCTCGATGTTTTTGGGGTATATGGATATATATATAGGAGGAAGAAGTAGGTCGGTGGAGCTACAAGGGGCCCACGAGGGTGGGGGGCGCGCCCAGGGGGGCAGGCGCGCCTCCTTGCCTCATGTCCTCCTCGCCTCTTTCTTGACATCTACTCCAAGTCCTCTGGATCATGTCTGTTCCAAAAATAACTCTCTCGAAGGTTTCATTCCGTTTGTACTTCAGTTGATATTCTTTTCTGCGAAACACTGAAATAGGCAAAAATAGCAATTTGGACTGGGCCTCCGGTTAATAGGTTAGTCCCAAAAATAATATAAAAGTGCATAATAAAGCCCATTAAACATCCAAAACAGATAATATAATAGCATGAATACTTCAAAAATTATAGATACGTTGGAGAGGTATCAATGTCCATGTGGCGAAAAGCAGCCACTTAGTCACCTTGGGGCTTGACACCGCACTGATCTATGACTTGCATCGTTTGTGAGGTGGAGCGGTGGATGGCCTGCCTCCGCAAGCCCCGACAGGGTCTATCGGGATGATCTGGAAGTTTGCTTTCAGGGAAAGCCCAACCACGCCAGGCTTGCCTGCCTGGCAAGGGAGGTTCTTTCCTTAGCAATATATTGCTTCTCTAGCTCATCTTGGTCTTCTTGATCTGCACTTGGACCCTTCGAAGAATTGATCCTTCTTGCTTGGTCTCACCTTGGTGTTGTAATATTGTCCTCGAGCCTGGGCATAGTCTGGGTAAAATGGACCAATGGTTTGTTGCACCGACAGGAGCCCCTGGGCCTGGCACGAACGCGTCGCTGGGCATCATCGGGGTAGGCCCTAACTAGTGCACAGGCAGGATCGCAAGAGGGGCTCTTCCCTTTGAAATCTTCTTTGCTTCTTCCTTGACCCGAGCTTGGGTAAGTTTCCGGTTCTCCTGCGCACCATGGAAGGCCAATATTTGTGGGGCCATATGTCGTGGTACTAAGTCTGACAGTAAGAATAGGGGGTACGTATGAGGAGGCGAGGCCCTAGCTACGGCGAGCTTGTACACACGAGTTTACGAGTTCAGGCCCCTCTCGGAGGAGGTAAAAGCCCTACGTCTCGGTGCCCTGAGGCGGTCGACTAGAATATGGGTGTGTTTTACAAGGGGTGCGAACCCTTTTCATAGAGGAGGGGGTTGGCTTCTATAGAGTGCGCCAGGACCCTAGCCCACCTTCGTTACACGGGTTCAATGTACATTAAGATAGGGCGTTACTGGTAATGCCAGCTATAAACTGTATTCAATGACCTTTAAGACTACGGAGTGAACACCTGACCCTTGTCCTCCTGAGTGACTCCAGGTCTCCTGTACTCTGAGTGGATTCCTTTACGGTCGAATGACTCCATCCAGGTCGAGTGAAGTGGGGGTATCCGACTGAGGTGACTGGTCAAGTGGATTGTACTCGGTGGCTTCTGTTGATACTTCCTGTTGTGCTTTGAATGTCTTTGTTTCTAGGGTAGTGACCTTGGGTGGGGTGTATAAGTCAGGCCTATGACCCTACCCTAGGTCTATGGCGTCGTCATTAGCCCCCGAATGGATGTAGGTCTGAGTGGAAAGGAAGTTTAAGTTGAACCTGCCTTGATTCTTGTGCTTCACAAGTACCCAAGCTGGATTGGAGGTCCATCCTGAAACTTCGGCTTTGTTTCAGTTGCCTTGATTTATTCAGAAGTTGTCAAGTGGACTTATGCTGGCACTCACCGAATGTTGCTTCGATGCGAAATCTTTGGCGCGATTGGTTACTGCGGATCCCGGATCTCACGGGATTCAAAAATTTGGGGAAGTGCGCGGGGCAGAGCGCGCCGTAGTAAGCGGGATGGACAGATAGGGGTGCCTCAATTTCCATGCAACCTTTTTCCCCATGTACTCGGCGTGCGACTGTTGCGGGATTTGATAGGATTGCTCGGGCCCATGTGTCAGCCATTCGGAAGCGGTCCCTTAAGAGGCGTCGGGGCCGAGGCGTGTGCATTGTGCGCCCTCATTCCCCTTCTTCCTTCTCTACCTTTCTACTGCCTCTTCCTCCGCCCTCGATGCTGCCGCTCTGCCAGTGCATGCCCACCACCATGGTGAAGGACAAGACGACAGCGCTGGAGCATGCAAAAAAGGCGACGGGGACGGCGAAAGGCAAGAAGATGAATCGGGGGTGATCTTCGAGGTCTGCGCTGCCGCCGGGTTGGATCCATGGAGATTGGATCCGATCTTCGCTCTGGCCAGAGGATTTGGAAGAGCTGGCTGCCTCCAGTTTGATCGCTGTCGGGGCCGCGAGGTTGCCAGAGGGGGAGACAGAGCCTCAGCCACGGTCGGGTGAGTGTGTCCTTCTTGCTACCCATGTCGACCGTGGCTTCTCCCTTCCTCCCATCCTTTTTTCCAGGGCTTCTTGAACTTTTTCGGTGCTCAACTTCACCCCTTCTCTCCCAACACCATCACGTACCTCACCGCGTTCGTGTTCATGTGTGAGAACTTCTTGGGTTGTTGGCCGCACTGGGTCTCTTCAAACACATCTTCACAATCCGCTCCCAGACCGTGAAGAAGGAGAATTCGAGTGATGAGAGGACGCACATGATCCAGATGTGCGGGGTCCTAGGGATCCAGATGAGGAAGAGGAGCGCTTTCCCTCCCATGACACTTCCCGAGTCAGTCAAGGGCTGGTAGTCGACCTGGTTCTAGTGCCAGGATATTGCGACCCCCGGTCAGTCGACCGGTCTCCCCCCTTTTTCCCTAGATCAAGCATAGCAACCTTCTTAACTGACCGTGACCGCAGCAAAGAGAGTCGAAACGGACATGTTGGTCGAGAGGGTAGTTCAGTTGGTCTGTCAGGGTGTAACTGGCATGGATTTGTTGGAGGTGTTTCTTAGTCGACGCATCTAGCTGCTCCAAGCTCGGGACCACTCGATGTGGATGTACTCAGGTGCCAATGACACAGCTCAGGTTCACCCGGAGGAGGTTACGGATGAGAGGGTGGCCATGTGGCTGAAGGGCATTACCGGGAACAAGGATAACCCCGGGGGAGCCAGGAGAGTCGATCCATTCGACCCTGACAACCAGCCGGACAAGGTTGGAATCCTGCTTCCAAGTTTACTTCAATCTATCTTGTAACTGTCTCTGAATTCGACTGATGTTTGATTAACTTCTTGTCTTGCATATTTATACCGAGATGTACTCGATGCCGAATGGGGAACAAGCCCAGGAGCAGGTCCAGGAGGGAGTGGATAGTGCGGAAGAGAGTGGTGAGTGGCAATCTCCAGATGATGACGACGACGAGGCGATGAGTCGGACGATGAAGAGGAGGAAGTCGACTCACCACCTCGCACCGAGCGTCGATCCAAGCAGATCCTTGATCTAGCTGGTGGGCATGGCAAGACTGCGGCTCTGAGTACACAAGCGCATAAGTGCACTCGGACTTCCACTCCAGAGCCATCAGAGAAGGTTGCCAAGCAGCCTAAGGTTGCCCCATCGAAGTCTCAGAAGACTCTTCCCAACATCAAGATGGACGTTCTCGTTGCTTCTGCATGAGTTTTCTGCCTTTCTGTGTTCTCTTATTAGCTCGTACTCTTGCTCTCATCGAGTGGATTGTGAACTTTTCAGTGCTGCAACTTCTGGGACTTCTATGGAAATTGACAAGGGCCCGAGTGATGAGAAGGCTGATGACGCATCTACTTCCAAAGCTGGTATGATCTTGCAACCTTGGACTTGCTTTGACAACTGGATTATTGGTCGATTGAACCCTTATGGTTGCTTTTTGTTGTAGTTCCATGGGACCTCATTGAGCTTCCGGACGATTAGGAAGAAGTACCTCTGAAAGACACGGGAAGGAAGGGCAGGGCTTCAAGCGGGAGGACGGCTGAGGGAGTCCTGGATTAGGGGGTATCCGGACGGCCGGACTATATACTTCGTCCAGACTATTGGAGCGTGATTATACAAGACTCAAGACTCTGTCCCGTGTCCGGATGGGACTCTCCTTTGCATGGAAGACAAGCTTGGCGATCCAGATATTGTATTTCCTTCCTTGTAACCGACTCCGTGTAAACCCTAGCCCTCTCCGGTGTCTATATAAACCGGAGAGGTTGGTCCTTAGAAGGCCGATCACGATCACAATCACAACCATCATAGGCTAGCTTCTAGGGTTTAGCCTCTTCGATCTTGTGTTAGATCTACTCTTGTACTACTCATATCATCAATATCAATCAAGCAGGAAGTAGAGTTTTACCTCCATCATGAGGGCCCGAAACTGGGTAAACATTGTGTCCCTTGCTTCCTGTTACCATCAGCCTAAGATGCATAGATCGGGACCCCCTACCCGAGATCCGCCAGTTTTGACACCGACATTGGTGCTTTCCTTGAGAGTTCCTCTGTGTCGCTGCTGCAAGGCTTGATGGCGCCTTCAATCGTCAACAACACGGTCCAGGGTGTAACACCCACGATGCGGCTATATCTCCCACGTGTCGAAGCACGACTTAGAGGCATAACCGCATGGTGGTTTTGTCGCAAGAAGGGTCATCTTCACACAATCCCATGTAATGAACAAGAATGGGATAAAGAGAGTTGGCTTACAATCGCCACTTCACACAATACATAATTAAGATCATACATCATTCAAATACACTCATAGACCGGCTACGGTCAAGTTCAAATGAAAAGAAGACAACCCCAAGTGCTAGATCCCCGATCGTCCCGACTGGGCTCCTCTACTGATCATCTGGAAATGATACATAGTGACGACCAAGGACCTCATCAAATTCCCACTTCAGCTCAGTTGCGCCATCTACGCTAGTATCCTCGACACCTGCATCTATTTTGGTAGAATCTATGAGCCACGGGGACTCAGCAATCTCACACCCGCGAGATCAAGACTATTTAAGCTCATAGGTAGGTAAAGGGGGGTAATATGGAGGAGCTGCGGCAAGCACTAAGCATATATGGTGGCTAACATACACAAGTGAGAGCGAGAAGAGAAGCAACGCATCGGTCGAGAAGCTAGAAGTGATCAAGAAGTGATCCTGAAACTACTTACATCAAGCATAACTCAAACTGTGTTCACTTCCCGGACTCCACCGAGAAGAGACCATCATGGCTACACACACAGTTGATGCGTTTTAATGAAGTCAAGTGTCAAGTTATCTACAACCGGACATTAACAAATTCCCATCTGCCTCATAACCGCGGGCACGACTTTCGAAAGATAATATACCCTGCAGGGGTGTCCCAACTTAGCCCATCATAAGCTCTCACGGTCAACGAAGGATAAACCTTCTCTTGGGAAGACCCGATCAGTTCCGGAATCCCGGTTCGCAAAACATTTTGACAATGGTAAAACAACACCAGCAACGCCGCCCGAAGTGCCGACAAATCCCGATAGGAGCTGCACATATCTCGTTCTCAGGGCACACCGGATAAGCGAAGTGTACAGGAACCGACAAATCCAAGTTTCCAAGGAATGGTCCCGCACGGTGCTCTA
>NC_057804.1:305882114-305884336 GCF_018294505.1 Triticum aestivum | reverse complement strand
GGGGTAAATAAAGATGACCCTCGGGCTCGCGAAAACCCAAGGGAAAAGGGCTTAGGTGGAAAATGGTAAAACCAAGTTTGGGCCTTGCTGGAGGAGTTGTATTCAAAGCAAACTGTCAAGGGGGTCCCATAAATCACCCAACCGTGTAAGGAACGCAAAATCAAGGAACATAGCACCGGTATGACGGAAACTAGGGCGGCAAGAGTGGAACAAGTCACCAGGCATAAGGCCGAGCCTTCCACCCTTTACCAAGTATATAAGGTGCATTAATTTAAACAGGAGATATTGTGATATCCCAAAATATCCATGTTCCGACCAGGAACAAACTTCATCTTCACCTGCAACTATCAATGCTATAAGAGGGGCTGAGCAAAAGCGGTGACATAGCCAAACAATGGTTTTCTAGGACAGGATGGTTAGAGGTTTGACATGGCAATAGGGAGGCATGATAAAAAGTGGCAGGTAGAGCTAACATAGCGAAAGAGCGAGCAACTAGCAAGCAAAGATAGAAGTGATATCGAAGGTATGGTCATCTTGCCTGCAAGGTTCTTAGAGTTGTCGAAGGCTTGATCCTCGTTAGCGTACTCAACAGGTTCCTCGTGCACGTACTCGTCTCCTAGCTCTACCCAAAGCGGTGACATGGTGCAATGCACAAGCAACATGATGCAATACATGTCATGATATGCAGTTGTGATATGCAATGCATATGCGTGCTTTGGGAGGAAAAAGGATGAACAAGGCATCAACTTGGCAAACAAAGTATGCCGCTGGAAAGATGAGATGATTTCGGTTGAAATCGATATAAAGATCGCCGGAAACGGATGCACGGTTTGCAAATGGCAAGCAAGACAAGAATGGCACAAAGCTGCGATTAACAACACGATGCTACTTAGCACGCAAGAAGAAACTATGCTACAGAACCCCAACATAAAAACAAAGCATATGGCAGTGATCTACAGGAGATGCGTAACAAAAGAGGAACACTGAGCTACGGCTAAATCACACCATAACAGGTTCAAACAAGCATGAAGAAAGTGCAAAAAATAACAGGTTGGACATGGCATAAACAGCATCACGAAGCAATGTTCAGAGCAAGTTATCAACATGCTACAGGAACTTATAATAGCAAAACAAGTCATGTCCTGAATCTAATCAGATCATAGATCAAAAGTCCCTTACGGACCATAAGCCAAAAAGGATCAGAAAATATGATGGCACCCATGTGAACATAGCAAGTTTCGTTAACAGATTCAGCAAACAAAGCATGGCATTGACAGAATTACGGAGGCACCTTTGTGAGCTCGATGCACTCACTACAGAGCACTTCATGATAAACTAAGAATACATCCATCAAGAAGACATGGCATAGAAGCTATACATGGCAAGAACAACATCATAGCATACACGGATCAACTACAACAACCTTGGCAAAATTGAATAACATGTAAACAATCTGCCAGGAAACATTCTGAAGCAAAAGTAGAGCACGAAAATGACATGCTAGACTACTCCATAATTTATACCAGGGCCATGGATGGATAGAGCATAACCATATGTTCAAAACACCCTTACTGAAGTATCTCAAAATATGCATGGATCTCTCTGTAGCAACATGTTTACATGGCATCAAAATAGCAGCAGAACAGGGACTAAAATCAGCAATATCACGAAGCCTAGTTTGCATGCTTGTGCTAGTCACCACATTGATCACAAAAATACATGGCAAGTACCTCTGTAAAGAAGACATGGCATAGTTCAAAACACATGTAGGGATCAAGTACATAGGATGCACACATCAATCATGGCAAAAATGACAAAAGTGCAAGTTCTGATAAGAATCTGAAACTAACATTATGAAGCACTCTTCCAATAGCATTTCGGGCACCAAGATGAGCTCAAATGAAAAAGATTCAATGAGATGAAATGATGTACTCTTCGAGGCGAACAATTCGGTATGCTACACGCCCAAAACGGAGCCACAGGTGCAAAGATGTGGGGCGATGAACATGCAACAAAATTTATGGCAGTTAAGGACTTAGACGAAAATCGGGGGAGGAAGAAAAGTCAACCGAGGCTTCGATCGGATCTGGCGCGCGCGGGCTTTGAGGTTCGCCGGCCGGAGCTCGGGGAAGCCGGAGGAGGACGGAGGAGAGGACGGGGCGGCCAGATCTGGCCGGATCAGGCGCTGGCGGCGTCGGGCAGAGGCGGGGCCGGGCAGCCGG
>NC_057804.1:305874621-305881717 GCF_018294505.1 Triticum aestivum | reverse complement strand
CTCCGTCCGGACGTGTCCGGCGGCGCGGAAAGGAGCGGGGCTAGGGTTAGGGTAGGAAATGATCCGGGATTTCGGGGGAGGGGGTGTTTTTATAGGTAGAAGGAGCTAGGAGTGTCCAAATGAGGTGTAGTTTTCGCCCACACGATCGTGATCCGATGGCGGAGAGCATGGAAGTGACTTAGATGGGTTATTGGGCTGTTTTGGAGGGGTGTTGGGCTGCAACTCAAAAGAGGCCTTTGGGGTTAAGCGGTTAACCGTTGGAGTACCAAACGAGCTCCAAATGACCCGAAACTTGACAGGTGGTCTACCGGTGCTATACCAAGGCCACTTGGCAAGGCTCGGTCCATTCCGAGAACGTTCAACACCCGCACACGAAAATAGACAAGAGGGGTGCGCCGGTGCATGTGGGAGTGTCGGATTGCGAAACGGACAACGGGGGAAATGCTCGGATGCATGAGACGAACACGTATGCAAATGAGATGCACATGATGACATGATATGAAATGCATGACATAAATAAAATGAAAAACAAAAGAAAAAACCCAACCACGGAGGGAATATCATATCACATAGCCAAAAATGGCAAGAGTTGGAGATACAAAGATGGAAAGTTACATCCTGTATGTTACAACACTCCACCACTACAAGAGGATCTCGTCCCAAGATCTAGGACTGAAAGAACTCCGGATATTCGGAACGGAGGTGATCCTCGCGCTCCCAGGTGGCTTCTCGGTCGGAATGGTGTGACCACTTCACTTTCAGGAATTTGATTGACTTGTTGCGAGTCTTGTGCTCGGTTTCTTCGAGAATAGCAACGGGATGCTCATGATAAGAGAGATCCTCTTGGAGGTCAATCTCTTCGAAGTTGATAGTGCGCTCAGGAGTCTTGAAGCACTTGCGAAGCTGTGACACGTGAAACACATCATGCATGTTTGCAAAGTTGGACGGAAGCTCAAGTTGATAGGCGAGGTCGCCTCTTTTGCCAATGATCTTGAAAGGACCCACATATCTAGGGGCAAGCTTCCCTTTGATACCGAAGCGACGAGTGCCTTTCATTGGAGAGACGCGGAGGTAGACATGGTCTCCGATTTCAAAAGCATGGTCACGGTGTTTGCTATCTAATAGCTCTTCTGTCGCGATTGCGCAGCTTTGAGATTCTCACGAATGACTTTGCACATTTCTTCGGCTTCTGTGATCAAGTCGTTGCCAAGAAGTTGGCGTTCACCTGTCTCGGACCAATTGAGAGGAGTACGACACTTTCTGCCATAGAAAATTTTGAATAGGGCCTTGCCCGAACTCGCTTGGAAGCTGTTGTTGTAGGAGAACTCGGCATATGGAAGACAATCTTCCCACTTCATACCGAAAGAGATGACACAAGCCATGAGCATATCTTCAAGGATTTGATTGACTCGCTCGACTTGGCCACTTGTTTGAGGATGGAAAGCTGTGCTGAAACGAATGTTGCTGCCCATGGCCTTCTAAAAGGATTCCCAGAACTTAGAAGTGAAGATGCTTCCGCGATCTGAAGATATCAATTGTGGAATACCGTGCAAGGAGACAATTCTGGAGGTGTATAGCTCTGCCAGCTGAGCTGCTGTGATAGATTCTTTGATAGGAAGGGAATGAGCCACTTTAGTAAGCTTGTCAATGACAACGAAGATAGCATCATTTCCACGCTTGGACTTAGGAAAACCAGTCACGAAGTCCATCTCGATATGGTCAAACTTCCATTCTAGAATAGCAAGAGGTTGGAGGAGACCAGCTGGTCGTTGGTGTTCTTCTTTCACCCTTCTGCAGACATCACCTTCATTCACGAATTGAGCAATCTCTCGCTTCATTCGAGTCCACCAATACAACTGCTTGAGGTTATGGTACATCTTTGTACTTCCAGGATGAATGGATAGGAGGGAATTGTGTGCCTCGTTCATGATGACTTTTCTCAAATCACCTTTTGGAACCACAATTCGATCCTCGAAGAAAAGAGTATCTTTGTCATCCAAGCGATAGCACTTGTATTTGGGAATGCCCTTGTCAATACCACGTTTCACCTTCTTCACCATGGTATCCAGGAGTTGTGCCTCACGGATTTGATCTTCCAAAGTAGGAGAGACTGATGTTGGCAAGACAGCCTTGAGGAACAACTTGAAGAGTCAGCCTGCGGAAAGCCTCACAAAGATCCGGTTGAAACAGCTTGAGAATTAGACTGTTGCAATAAGCCTTTCTGCTCAGAGCATCTGCAATCACATTCGCCTTGCCAGGAGTATATTCAATACTCGGATTGTACTCTTGAATCATTTCGACCCATCAAGTCTACCTGAGGTTAAGGTTGGGTTGAGTATAGATATACTTGAGGCTCTTGTGATCGGTGAAAATGTCCACTTGCCTTCCCAATAAGAGATGTCTCCATGTTATCAATGCATGGACAACTGCCGCCAACTCAAAATCGTGAGTGGGGTAGTTCTTTTCGTTGGGCTTCAACTAACGACAGGTATAGGCCACAACCTTTTTCTCTTGCATCAACACAGCACCAAGACCTTGAAGGGAAGCATCACAGAATACTTCGAATGGCTTGGATTCGTCAGGAGGAGTCAAGACAGGAGCCGTGACTAGCTTATCTTTGAGGGTGTTGAAAGCGACGTCACACTCAGGTGTCCAGACATACTTGACATGCTTCTGGAGGAGGTTGTAAAGAGGCTTTGCAATCTTAGAGAAGTTCTCAACGAATCTTCGGCAATAGCTTGCAAGACCAAGAAAACTGCGGAGCTGCTTGACATTCTGAGGAGGTTCCCAATTCACAACTGCAGACACCTTCTCGGGATTAACAGCAATGCCCTTGGCAGAGATGATATGACCAAGGTAAAGAACTTCATCAAGCCAGAACTCACATTTGGAAAACTTCGCATAGAATTGATGCTCTCTGAGCTTGTCGAGCACCAATCGCAAATGTTTGGCATGATCCTGCTTATTCTTGGAGAAGACCAAGATATCATCGAGGTACACCAGAACGAATTCATTGGTGTAGGGGTTGAAGATAAAGTTCATCATGCGAGAGAACGTTGGAGGAGCATTGATAAGGCCAAAAGACATGACAGTATATTCATAAGAACCATAGCTTGTTCTGAATGCTGTCTTGGGAATATCTTGTTCACGAATGCGAATCTGATGATAACCCATACAAAGGTCAAGCTTGGAGAATACTTTAGCACCTTTGAGTTGCTCGAAAAGCTCATTGATGTTGGGAAGTGGATACTTGTTCTTGATTGTCTTCTTGTTCAATGGACGGTAATCGACGCAAAGTCGCTCCGTGCCATCCTTCTTCTGGACAAAAAGAACTCCACAACCCCATGGGGAAGAACTCGGTCTGATCAAACCCAGACGCTCTTGTTCATAGAGCTGCTTCTTCAGCTCCTTCAGCTCCTTGGGTCCGAGCTTGTATGGACGCTTGCAAACGGGTTCCGTTCCAGGCTCAAGATCAATAACGAACTCGACTGGCCGATGAGGAGGCATACCCGGAAGCTCTTCTGGAAAGACATCTTGATACTCACAAATGACTGGAATTTGAGAAATAGCATCCAGCTCGCCCTTCTCATTGAGAGAAAACAACCGAATGGTTTCATCACGAGCGGCATAGATGATAACATCCTCAGAAGGGTGTGTCAATTGAATCTGTCTGGCAGCACAATCAAGCTGAGCCTTGTGCTTAGAAAGCCAGTCCATCCCGAGAATTAGATCAATATCAGAGTCGCCAAGAACAAATGGTTTAGAAGGAAATTTGTAGTCGCCCATCTTGATGGAAACATCATGAACTACCGAGTTGGCCCTCATTGACTTCCCCGGAGAAACAACACCCAAAGGTTTATCCAGGTAAGACCAAGTAAAATCATTCTTTGCAAAGAACGATCTTGACATGAAACAATGCGATGCACCAGTATCAAATAAGACTTTTGCAGGAATATCATTAACTGGAAGATTACTCATGATCACATTTGAAGAATCCTCTGCCTGAGCTGCATTCATCATGTTCACCTTTGCAGACTTTGGATTATGCTTGACCACTGCATTGCTTGAAGATCTCACAGGAGGAGGAGGAGGAAGGCGCCTTTGATTGAAGCATTTGTTCGCGTAGTGACCTTTCTGCTGGCACTTGTTGCAAGTCACTTCTGAGAGCGGACGATGATAAGGAGCATTTGACCTTGGAGCTTGAGACTGAGACTTGTTCTGATAGCCTGGGTTGGGTGGGTGGGAAGATCCACGACCACCTGAGTTCTTCTGTTGGTAAGGCTGACAAAACGGAGGAGGAGGAAGGTAGAACTTCTGCTGCTTAGCTGCCACTTGTGAGGAAGAAGAAGACTGCACTGCATCCCTGATTCTCTTCTTAGAAGCCTCACACTTGAGCTGAGCACCTTCTTGCTTGAGGGCCATATTGTAGAATTGATCAAACTGAGTAGGCTCAACAAGAACGAGAGCTAACTGCAGATCCTCTCTAAGGCCACCTCTGAATTGATAGATCATTCTCTTCTCATCAGGAACATCTTTCTTAGCGAAGCGAGCAAGTTTCTGAAACTGCTTGTTGTATTCATACACTGACATGTTGCCTTGCTTGAGATTGCGGAACTCCTCACGCTTGCTCTCAACAACACTGGTAGGAATGTGGTGAGCTTTAAAGTCCCGACAGAAGTCAGTCCTAGTAATCACTCGACCTCCTCTGGAATCCTTGTATTGCTGGAACCAATTAGCTGCTTGATCCTTGAGCTGAAAAGAAGCGAACTTGACATAGTCCTCAGGCCTGACATTGCTGCATTCAAAATGCTTGTTGATATCCACGAGACAATCATCGGCGTCTGTGGCCTCGACACAGTAGCTGAAAGACTTCGGCCGATTTGCAAGGAATTGGTTGAGGGTAGGAAATAGAGGCTGATGATTGAACTGCCCTTGACCTTGATTCCCTTGGTTGCCTTGGCCTTGGTTGCGCTCTTGCATGAGCTGAATCATCATCTGGGCATGGGCATTTGAGGCTGCCATCAAAGCTTGCCATGCCTCCGGAGGCGGAGGTGGAGGTGGAGGGTTCGCCTGACTCCCATCATTGCGTTCCGGATTCTGACGCGTTGGCGGAGCCATCCTGAAGAGGGTGACATCCGTTAGCATCTTGATAGACAGATAGACAAGTTGAATCAACGGATAGAAATTGCAACATATAGTCTTCACACCAAACATTCGAACAAGGATGAATGAATGAATTCCAAAGCAAACATCACACATCCATTAAGGTGAGAAGCCACTTGATAAGAGATTGATGAATGAAATAAACAAGGTGCAACTAGAACAAATAAGTGGTAAGGATTACCCAATCACAAACCAAATATCTGCAGGAAGAAATGCTAGAGCTACTTGAATCCCACCTATAAACTCCCGAAACTTTTTGGTTATGCAATCAGGTGTTGGGGATACAGGGGAAGCAATATATCTCACCCAAACTAACAATCCCTACATCCAGCTGTATCCATCCGTCAACACATAACCAAGAAACCTTCGGAAATCGTGTACCTCAACCTTCGAAAAGCATCCGTTATACGAGTCATGGCAATACTCCCAAACTCCCCAGTACTGGGTGACGTCGAGGTTATCTCACCAACAACTGCATAAAAGAGATTTTCGATGTCGGCAAAACTCAGGTATTCCAGAACTGCAACGATAAAATTGTGACGACAACACCTCAGAGCTCAACTCCCCTGGACACTGCCACAACCCCTAAATGTTAGGAGGCACCAAGAACAATGTTCTCGTCACAAAACCATCGGAACGATTCCAAGATACCCGCGTGATCCTAAATTTTTTTTAGTGAAATTTGAGAAGAGGAAAGTCAAAACATCTACGTCAGGAGACCTCACCAGAGCGAGGAAGGGACTAAGGAGTAAAAAGAATCCTACTCTCCGATATATATAATCCTAAGACTCAAAACATTTTTGTTCTAGACTCAACTTCGCCAGCAAACAATCAAGCAGGGGGCTCCTAAGTCGGGGATGGCTCTGATTACCAACTTGTAACACCCACGAGGCGGCTATATCTCCCACGTGTCGAAGCACGACTTAGAGGCATAACCGCATGGTGGTTTTGCCGCAAGAAGGGTCATCTTCACACAATCCCATGTAATGAACAAGAATGGGATAAAGAGAGTTGGCTCACAATCGCCACTTCACACAATACATAATTAAGATCATACATCATTCAAATACACTCATAGACCGGCTACGGTCAAGTTCAAATGAAAAGAAGACAACCCCAAGTGCTAGATCCCCGATCGTCCCGACTGGGCTCCTCTACTAATCATCTTGAAACGATACATAGTAACGACCAAGGACCTCATCAAATTCCCACTTCAGCTCAGTTGCGCCATCTGCGCTGGTATCCTCGGCACCCGCATCTGTTTTGGTAGAATCTGTGAGCCACGGGGACTCAGCAATCTCACACCCGCGAGATCAAGACTATTTAAGCTCATAGGTAGGTAAAGGGGGGTAATATGGTGGAGCTGCGGCAAGCACTAAGCATATATGGTGGCTAACATACGCAAGTGAGAGCGAGAAGAGAAGCAACGCATCGGTCGAGAAGCTAGAAGTGATCAAGAAGTGATCCTGAAACTACTTACGTCAAGCATAACTCAAACCGTGTTCACTTCCCGGACTCCGCCGAGAAGAGACCATCATGGCTACACACACAGTTGATGCGTTTTAATGAAGTCAAGTGTCAAGTTATCTACAACCGGACATTAACAAATTCCCATCTGCCTCATAACCGCGGGAACGGCTTTCGAAAGATAATATACCCTGCAGGGGTGTCCCAACTTAGCCCATCATAAGCTCTCACGGTCAATGAAGGATAAACCTTCTCCCGGGAAGACCCGATCAGCCTCGGAATCCCGGTTCGCAAAACATTTCGACAATGGTAAAACAAGACCAGCAAAGCCGCCCGAAGTGCCGACAAATCCCGATAGGAGCTGCACATATCTCGTTCTCAAGGCACACCGGATAAGCTAAGTGTACAGGAACCGACGAATCCAAGTTGCCAAGGAATGGTCCCGCACGGTGCTCTAGTTTGGACC
>NC_057804.1:305872152-305874382 GCF_018294505.1 Triticum aestivum | reverse complement strand
AAATAAAGATGACCCTCGGGCTCGCGAAAACCCAAGGGAAAAGGGCTTAGGTGGCAAATGGTAAAACCAAGTTTGGGCCTTGCTGGAGGAGTTTTATTCAAAGCGAACTGTCAAGGGGGTCCCATAAATCACCCAACTGTGTAAGGAACGCAAAATCAAGGAACATAACACCGGTATGACGGAAACTAGGGCGGCAAGAGTGGAACAAGTCACCAGGCATAAGGCCGAGCCTTCCACCCTTTACCAAGTATATAAGGTGCATTAATTTAAACAGGAGATATTGTGATATCCCAAAATATCCATGTTCCGACCAGGAACAAACTTCATCTTCACCTGCAACTATCAACGCTATAAGAGGGGTTGAGCAAAAGCGGTGACATAGCCAAACAACGGTTTGCTAGGACATGATGGTTAGAGGTTTGACATGGCAATAGGGAGGCATGATAAACAGTGGCAGGTAGAGCTAACATAGCGAAAGAGCGAGCAACTAGCAAGCAAAGATAGAAGTGATATCGAAGGTATGGTCATCTTGCCTGCAAGGTTCTCAGAGTTGTCGAAGGCTTGATCCTCGTTAGCATACTCAACAGGTTCCTCATGCACTTACTCGTCTCCTGGCTCTACCCAAAGCAAGAACACAAGCAAAGGAACCACAATAAATCACGGTGCAATGCACAAACAACATGATGCAATACATGTCATGATATGCGAGATGTGATATGCAATGCATATGCGTGCTTTGGGAGGAAAAAGGATGAACAAGGCATCAACTTGGCAAACCAAGTATGCCGCTGGAAAGATGAGATGATTTCGGTTGAAATCGATATAAAGATAGCCGGAAACGGATGCACGGTTTGCAAATGGCAAGCAAGACAAGAATGGCACAAAGCTGCGATTAACAGCACGATGCTACTTAGCACGCAACAAGAAACTATGCTACATCACCCCAACATAAAAATAAAGCATATGGAAGTGATCTACAGGAGATGCTTAACAAAAGAGGAACACCGAGCTACGGCTAAATCACACCATAACAGGTTCAAACAAGCATGGAGAAAGTGCAAAAAATAACAGGTTGGACATGGCATAAACAGCATCACAACGCAATGTTCAGAGCAAGTTATCAACATGCTACAGGAAATTATAATAGAAAAACAAGGCATGTCCTGAATCTACTCAAAGCATAGATCAAAAGTCCCTTACTGACCATAAGCCAAAAAGGATCAGAAAATATGATGGCACCCATGTGAACATAGCAAGTTTCGTTAACAGATTCAGCAAACAAAGCATGGCGTTGATAGAATTACGGAGGCACCTTCGTGACCTCGATGCACTCACTACAGAGCACTTCATGATAAACCAAGAATACATCCATCAAGAAGACATGGCATAGAATCTATACATGGCAAGAACAACATCATAACATACACGGATCAACTACAACAACCTTGGCAAAATTGAATAACATGTAAACAATCTGCCAGGAAACATTCTGAAGCAAAAGTAGAGCACGAAAATGACATGCTAGACTACTCCATAATTTCTACCAGGGCCATGGATGGATAGAGCATAACCATATGTTCAGAACACCCTTAATGAAGTATCTCAAAATATGCATGGATCTCTCTGTAGCAACATGTTTACATGGCATCAAAATAGCAGCAGAACAGGGACTAAAATCAGCAATATCACGAAGCCTAGTTTGCATGCTTGTGCTAGTCACCACATTGATCACAAAAATACATGGCAAGTACCTCTGTAAAGAAGACATGGCATAGTTCAAAACACATGTAGGGATCAAGTACATAGGATGCACACATCAATCATGGCAAAAATGACAAAAGTGCAAGTTCTGATAAGAATGTGAAACTAACATTATGAAGTACTCTTCCAACAGCATTTCGGGCAATGAGATGAAATGATGTACTCTTCGAGATGAACAATTCGGTATGCTACACGCCCAAAACGGAGCCACGAGTGCAAAGATGTGGGGCGATGAACATGCAACAAAATTTAAGGCAGTTAAGGACAAACGAAAATCGGGGGAGGAAGAAAAGTCAACCGAGGCTTCGATCGGATCTGGCGCGCGCGGGCTTCGAGGTTCGCCGGCCGGAGCTCGGGGAAGCCGGAGAAGGATGGAGGAGAGGCCAGGGTGGCTGGATCTGGCCGGATCCGGCGCCGGCGGCGTCGGGCGGAGGCGGGGCCGGGCGGCCGGAGCGCGGCGGAGGCCGGC
>NC_057804.1:305857941-305871440 GCF_018294505.1 Triticum aestivum | reverse complement strand
GGCCCAGCCAGCAGCCGGCCCAGCCCACCTCCCTCCTCTGTCGTCTTCGTCCCGACAGAGGGAGGGGAGTGTGGCCGGCGCGCGCGCGCGCCACCGCGCCACGCCACCTCTCTCCCTGCCTGCCTGCCCTCCCCTCCTCGCCTCGATGCCCCTGGATGACGCCACGCCTCTCCCCCCTGCTCTCTCTCACTCTTCCCCGGCTCTTCCCTCCTCTCCCTCGCTCTCTCTCTCACACGGCCGAACACCACCCTCGCCGCCGTTCGCCACAGCAGCCGTCTCCGGCCACCCCTCGCTCCCCCGACTAGCTCAGGAGCTCCGCCTCGACCCCCTCTTCCCTCTCCACCGACCCACAGCTCCCCGGAAGCCCTGCATCGCCGCCACGTCGCCGTTCCCCTCTTCGGGCTCCGACCATCATCGCCGTCGAATTCGCCGTCTCCAGCGCGTCTCCGAGCCCGCTTCGACGCCCACTGCAACCGCGGTGAGCCCCCGGATCGTTTCCCCCTTCTCCCCTGGTCTCTTCCGACCTCTAGGCCGTAGCCCCACCTTGGCCGAAAGCTCCACGCCACCGGCGATGTCGCCGTCGTGGCCACGGTCACCGTAGCACCCAACCGAGCACACTATCATGCTCCACACCTCACTAGGTGCACGCAGCATGCACTAACGCCTCCCCAAACCCCCTGCAACACCGATCCCGACCGCACCCGAACTCCGGCGGCCGCAGACGAGCTCGCCGCCGTCGACTCCGGCCACCCCAGACCCAGCCACGGCCACCATTCGACGCGCGGGAGCAAGAGCTTTCCAACGAGCCCAAGCACGGCCTCGCCCGCGCCCTGTAGCGCGATCCCGCGTCGCGCCGCCGTCTCGGGCCTCGCCGGCGTCACGTCGCCGGTGGGTTTGACCCACTTTGACCACGGCAAGAACCCCCCTGAGTCCCTGACAGGTGGGCCCAGCCCTGTAGCTAATTAGGATTAGTGCTAACCACTAATGGTTAACCCCCTGACACTGACAGTGGGCCCCCAGCGCCACTAACCCCTAATTAGGATTAAACTAACCCTGTTTAACCCCCCTGTCACTGACGTGTGGACCCCACACGTCAGGTTTGACCCCAGCCAGCCGTAGTTGACCACTGACATCATGCTGACGTCATGCTGGCGCAATAATTATAATTTCTGGATTTAATCTAACTCAGGAAATTCCAGAATATTATTTAAACTTCAAAAATTCATAACTTTTATTCTGTAACTCCAAATTGGACAAATTATATATGAAAAATGATCAGAAAAATCCAATCTATCCATCTGTACTATTTTCATGCATGATCAAACAAGTTAAATTGATGTTTTAAGCAGAACAAGGAAAAGCACTTTAAAAGGCCATGTTTGAGTTTGAAATTTGAATCTTTGATTCAAATTTGTTCAAACCCTTCTGGTTTTAGTTGCATTAGCCCAACACACTCATATTGCCATGTTTCATGCATGCATCATATTGTCGCATATTGTTTGGTGATGTTTGTGCATCGCTGTCCTTTACGACAGGTTCTGCCTCCGAGGAGTACCGTGATTACCCTAACGAAGAACCGTATCAGTGCATCGAACCATCAGGCAAGCAACCAACCATTTGATCATATCGATACAATCCCATGTTCTCGCTCCTGCTCTCTTTTACTGCATTAAGACAACGCATTTCAAACTGCTGTGTGCTACGGTAGTTGAACCCTTTTCCTCTGCATGACCTGTCATTGCCACAGTAACTAGATGAAACCCACTAGCATGTGTAGGAGTTGATTGAGCCATATGTATGTGTTGTTCCTACCTTGCTATGCCTGCTATGCTTAGAGTCGTGTCAGGTCTGGTTCATCTGGGTGATGGGCTAGAGTGAAATGATTATGTCGGTAATGAGAGTGGTGTGGTGAACATGATTTGGTAAAGGTATCGATGAGAGGCCATGTAGGAGTACATGGTGGGTTGTTTCATTGAAGCCGACCTTAAGCACTGAGATCTGTATGTGTGATTTAAGATACAGCTACTACCATGCATTGGGCCCTGAAATATGACCCCGCTCGACTTCTTATTCACCCTAGTCCTCTGTCCAGGAGTTGCAAGTAGTTTCTGGTGTTTGTAGCCTACTGGAGGCCGTGGACAGCGCTGACCGTAGGGGTGGGCTGTGATGCGGTAGGTACGTGGCCGGGAATACCGGGCACCCGTTAGGTGTCACGGAACCCTGTACACATCGTTTGGGGCCGTATGGGAAACCTCGGCCGGACTCCCTGCGGATGGAACCTGGATAGGCGATAAACCTGGATTGGAGACTTAGGTGTTTAGGTAGGTCGTGGTCTACACCCACGTCGGCTTTCGCTTGAAGTCTGCCGAGCACATGTCGTGTGCAGACGCTAAGTGGTGGAAACATGTATGAAGAAGTACACCCCTGCAGGGTTATCATGATCTATTCGAATAGCTGCGTCCGCGGTAAAGGACTACTTGGTTGCCTATACAGTTCATAGACAAGTAAATGGAAACTGCTAAAAGCCTCAAGATAAGTGTGAGTGCCGAGGATGGCTCTTCCGTAGGGAGACGGAGGTGGATCCTCGGTAGTGTATTGAAGTGGTGAGTAATGGACTCGTGTGCGCAAAACCATTTCAAGTTGGAGTCTCGTAGGTTAGCCTAGCCAAGAGTCAAAGCTGGCTTGCTGCAATAACTCCACCAACCCTTCTTGATAATATGCATGTATGTAGGTTCTGATGTAAGTCTTGCTGAGTACCTTTGTACTCATGTTGCTATAATTTACATTTTACAGAAGACGCTACAACCCCTTCTGATGGGTTCTATGTAGACGTTGACATCAACGAGTAGGCTAAAGGCCCAGGTGGTGATCCTGAGCTTGTGAAGGACCACGTAGTATAGCTAGGCTTTCCAAGCCTCTTTTATCTTTCTAGTTGTCTGTACTCAGACAAGTTACTTCCGCTGCTGGTTTGTATGACTGTATGACTTGAATGCTGGGTCGTGAGACCCGTACCTTGTGTATGTTATGTATGGTTCTCTGAGCCTTAAATAAAGTACTTGTGTCATAGAGTCATGTTGTGATGCCTTGTTGTATTTGCACATATCGAGCATATTGTGTGTATGATTGAAATGCTTGGTATGTGTGGGATCTGACTATCTAGTTGTTTATCTTTAGTAGCCTCTCTTACCGGGAAATGTCTCCTAGTGTTACCGCTGAGCCATGGTAGCTTGCTACTGCTCTGGAACACTTAGGCTGGCCGGCATGTGTCCTTCTTCGTTCCGGTGTCTGTCCCTTCGGGGAAATGTCACGCATTGAGTACCGGAGTCCTGTTAGCCCGCTACAGCCCGGTTTACCGGAGTCCTGCTAGCCCAGTGCTACAGCCCGGACCCACTTGCTGATGACCGACACGTTTGAAGCTGGGTCATGGATGCCTGTCCCTGTAAGTCTGTGCCACTTTGGGTTTACGACTAGTCATGTCAGCCCGGGCTCCTTATCATATGGATGCTAGCGACACTATCATATACGTGAGCCAAAAGGCGCAAACGGTCCCGGGCAAAGGTAAGGCGACACCCGTGGGGATACCGTGCGTGAGGCCGCAAAGTGATATGAGGTGTTACCGGCTAGATCGATGTGACATTGAGTCGGGGTCCTGACAGCGTTGGTATCAGAGCCGGACTGCCTGTAGGTTCTCCAAGCCAAACTGGTCGATGTTGAGTCTAGAAATTCTTTAGTTATATGTAGGGGAATTGTTTGTGGGTTGGAGCGTAAGGCTCTTTTTACTCCTTTATCTTATGACTTTCTGATCTGAGTCAGTCCATTTTTCCACCGGGGGTTAAGGAATTAGGATCTGTTCTCTCTATCAGGATCACGAGTTACTAATCAGTAGTACCTTATAAGTTGATGGATTCAAGGCTAGTTCAGTTCTACTACCACATTATGTTGCTAGAATGGTTTCAGAACTTTGATATGATGATGTTGAGTGTGTACGAAATCCTTTGTCAAATGTCTCAAAATCCTTTTTGAGCATTTACAGCTGTTATGCTGCCAAAATTTTGCTAGAAGTTCTAATGCCTTTGCATTATGATTGTGCTTTCAGATGGCCACTCGCGACCTCAATCAAGTGGTTCGCCTGACTCGATGCCTAGATGTACCCGGCCATACTGCCAAGTTGGTCAGGGTAATGACTGAGGCTGGATACCGCTGGTATCCCGAGTACACGGTCGAAGAGCAATTTCGGGACTTTAATCAAAGCCAGTATCTCTGCACTGTCAGGATATTTCCATCTTATCCTGGATCCACCGAGCCTCTTCACTGCTCCTATGGACTCGGGGTTACTATTGAGATGGCTGTGCAGGACGCCGCCTACTCTATGATGACCATTATGCGAGTCAGATCTGGGTTATTTCGGGACTCTGATTTCCGGTATATGCCAGGATCACTTCCGGGAGCACAAGGGTATCTCCAGGCTATTTATGCTGACCCCACTCAGGAGGATTCACGGACTCGCACCACTGCTGAGATGCTCGAGGATAAGGACCGTGAAAATCGGGCCTTGAGGTTAGAGCTCTTCAATACCCGTGCTGACCACTGGGCCACTTTGACTCGGTTCGCACCGGCGGTGCAAGCTGGATATTCAGATATGCGCGATCTCTATCCTGTGAGATCTGCTCTGCCGGCCGTGATGGTTTGGCGTGATGTAGGAGGCATCACCCCACCTCGCGGTCCCCGCAGGCCACCGTCTGTTGGTCCAAGGCCTCATCCTAGCCCCTATGGTCCACAAGCTCCGCGAGACCGTCTGTTTCCGGATGATCATGTTGAGCTTCCAGGCTATGGAGGTGACTTCTACGAGGACTACTACGGATCGGTCTGAGTTAGCGGTAGTATCACTAGTTCGCACTAGCTGTGTCGTCTATCGTCCTGTGTGACTCGTGGGATATGACCTAGTTTGTACTCTTTCCGGAGGTGTAGAAAAATAATGTATAGGAGCTCGGGATGCCTCCGATGAGATGTAATCCTCTTTTCACCGTAATAGTACTTTGTTTGGTCTTGTACTAAACCCTGTATGGTGTGTATGACGATGGAATAAAAGAAGCAGTTTCTGTATCTACCATGTCATACGGATGATCATCTTGCATTCCGAGTTATTCCTTACATTTTGTATTCCATGTTGGAATTTTATCATCCTGACTAAATCATTGTCTTGTTTACCTAGGATGGTCAACACGCGCACTAACCCTGCTCCTCAAGAGCAGGCCGAAGGCAGTGAAGTCAGGGATGCAAATCTGCCTCATCCTCCTTCACTAGCCGGGGTTATGATGGAAGCTGAGAGAAACAAGCGGGAGACCAACCGTTTGTTGGAGCGTATTGAACAGAACACAGCACACCATCAGAGGACTAACGTGGTGTCACTCAGTGATTTTATCAAATTACATCCACCCACGTTCCACCACTCCGTCGAGCCTCTCGACGCTGATGACTGGCTTCGCAGTATCGCTCACAAACTGCGTTCCGCGCTGGTAGCGGAGGCTGACAAGGTCACCTTTGCTGCATATCATCTTGAAGGCCCCGCCAGTCTATGGTGGGAGAATTATGGAGCTATGCGCCCAGCGGGCCATGTCACTACTTGGGCTGAGTTCAGCGAGGCTTTCCGTGAACATCACATTCCGGAGGGTCTCATGGACCGTAAACGTGAGGAATTCTGCAATTTCACCCAAGGCCGACTTTCTGTGGATGTTTACAGTAGGGAGTTTGGTAATCTCGCACGATATGCAACCGAGGAAGTTTCTACTGACGCCAAGAAGCAAGCAAGGTTCCGTAAGGGACTTAGTCCTGAGCTTCGCCGCGACCTCCGTCTGCATGAGTGCACATCTTTTCAGAAACTTGTCAATAAAGCCATCAGTGCTGAAACTGGTCAGACTGACTATGACGCAACATGCAAGCATGGCCGTGATATGGGTTCCTCATCCGGTGCTGGTCCTCAGAAGCGCCGCGTGTGGGTACCCAACACCGCCCTGCCACCCAGGTTCACACCGAGGCCATCTTTCCAGGCGCCTCGCCCCGTTCAACAGTCTTCTCCAGCCAAGCCCTATGGGGGTCCAATCAATAATGCTCCTCCACGTACCAGTTCCGTGACTTGTTTCAAGTGTGGGGAAGCTGGTCACTATATGCGTGAGTGTCCTCAGACCAACCCCAACCAATCTGCTAAAGCTGTTGGCCGTGGCAAGCCGACAAGGAAAATATTCCACGCCAAACCGGTCACCGCTTCACGTGGCCATGTCAACTGTATCTCTGCCGAAGAAGCTCAAGAGGATCCCAACGTCGTTCTCGGTACGCTTCTTGTAAATTGCCACCCAGCATCTATTCTTTTCGATACAGGAGCCTCTCATTCTTTTATATCCGAAAATTATGCTCGTTTGCATAACGTTGCATTCTGTGACATGCCATCCACTATGGAAATTTCTACCCCTGGTTCTAGATGGCAGACCTCTAGGGTAAGTTATGGAAATGAAATCCAAGTCGACAGACTTGTTTTTCTCGCGTCTTTGATAGCCCTTAAATCTTCAGATATTAATATCATTTTGGGTATGGACTGGATGTCAGCTCATCAAGCCAAAATTGATTGCTTCTCTAGGACTGTTCAACTCACCCATCCTTCGGGGAAGATAGTCAATGTCTTGACCCGAATAGCCAAGCGACAATTATATTCTCTTAACGCTAGCCCTTTGCCAGACCTTGAGGACATTCCGGTAGTCCGTGACTTCCCGGATGTCTTTCCAGAGGAATTGCCAGGTGTTCCACCTGACAGGGATGTTGAGTTCGTAATCGACCTCATCCCCGGAACCGTTCCGATTGCTAGAAGACCTTATAAGATGGCACCACTAGAACTAGCCGAGCTTAGGAAACAAATCGATGAATCCTTGAAAAAGGGTTTCATCTGCCCTAGTTCATCTCCGTGGGCTTGCCCCGTCCTATTCGTCAAGAAGAAGGATGGTACGGACCGGATGGTTGTAGATTACCGACCTGTCAATTTGGTCACAATCAAGAACAAATATCCACTTCCCAGGATCAACGATCTGTATGATCAGCTCGCTGGATCCTCAGTCTTCTCCAAGATGGATTTGAGGTTGGGCTACCATCAAATCAAAATCAGAAACGGGGACATTCCTAAAACGGCCTTTGTTACTCGTTATGGCCAATACGAGTACACCGTCATGTCCTTCGGTTTAACCAACGCTCCAGCCACCTTTTCTCGGTTAATGAACTCAATCTTCATGGAGTATTTGGATAAATTCGTCGTGGTTTACCTCGATGATATACTCATCTACTCCAAGAACGAGGAAGAACATGCCGAACATTTAAGGCTAGTGTTGAAGAAACTTCGAGAGCATCGCCTTTATGCCAAATTTTCTAAATGTGAATTCTGGTTGTCAGAAGTGACCTATCTGGGTCATGTAATATCTGGTAAAGGTATTGCTGTTAACCCTAAGCGAGTTCAAGCCGTCCTTAATTGGACTCCACCTGAATCGGTCAAGCAAGTTCGGAGTTTTCTAGGCTTAGCGAGCTATTGTCGTCGCTTTGTCGAGAACTTCTCCAAAGTTGCTAAACCTCTAACCGAACTCCTCAAGAAAGATAAAAGGTTTGAATGGACTCCACAATGTGAGCACAGCTTTCAGGAACTGAAAAGACGCCTGACCTCTGCTCCCGTGCTGGTACCGCCAGACTTCTCCAAGGACTTTGTTATCTACTGCGACGCCTCGCGACAAGGACTAGGTTGCATTCTTATGCAAGATCGACACGTAATTGCTTACGCTACACGGCAATTGCACCCACATGAGGAGAATTATCCTACTCATGATCTAGAGCTTGCAGCCGTAGTCTATGCACTTAAGACCTGGCGACATTACCTCCTCGGTAATCGTTGCAAAATATTCACTGATCACCAAAGTCTGAAGTACATTTTCACCCAACCGGATCTGAATCTCAGGCAAAGACGTTGGGTTGAATTGATCACAGACTTCGACTTAGGAATAACCTATACCCCAGGGAAAGCCAACGTCATGGCTGATGCGCTAAGTCGTAAATCTTATTGTAACAACCTGATGTTACAACAAAGTCAACCGCTTCTCCATGAGGAATTTCGGAAGCTTAACCTTCACATTGTACCTCAAGGTTTTCTTTCCACCTTGGTGGCAAAACCAACCCTTACGGATCAAATTATCAAAGCACAGAAAGTAGATCCGGGAATCTCCCGCATCAAGAGAAACATTCAGAAAGGAATTGCGAATTGCTTCTCCATTAATGATCAAGGGGTCGTATACTTCGGGAATCGATTAGTGGTTCCCAAAGTGCGAAACCTGAGGCGTTTGATCCTTAAGGAAGCTCATGAATCTCCTCTCACCATTCATCCCGGTAGTACTAAGATGTATCAGGACCTACGCCAGAGGTTCTGGTGGACTAGGATGAAGAGAGAAATTGCTCAGTATATTGCAAATTGCGACGTCTGTCGTCGTGTAAAAGCAGAGCACCAACGGCCTGCTGGCACCCTTCAACCCTTAGCTATTCCTGAATGGAAATGGGATAAAATTGGTATGGATTTCATTACCGGTTTTCCCAGGACCAAGAAAGGGAATAATGCTATCTTCGTCGTTGTCGATCGTCTTTCCAAAGTAGCTCATTTCTTACCTGTTCGTGAGAGTATAACCGCTAGCCAGCTGGCAGACTTATACATCTCCCGCATAGTGTCCCTCCATGGTGTTCCTTTGGAAATTAACTCGGATCGAGGAAGTCTTTTCACCTCTCGATTTGGGAAAGTTTCCAAAATGCTATGGGGACTCGTCTCTCCTTTAGCACCGCCTTCCACCCTCAGTCGAGTGGTCAAGTGGAACGCGTCAACCAGATTCTAGAAGACATGCTTCGAGCCTCTGTTATCTCATTCGGAATGGACTAGGAGAAGTGCCTTCCATTTGCCGAATTCGCTTACAACAACAGCTACCAATCTAGCTTGGGTAAAGCCCCTTTTGAAGTTCTCTATGGACGACGGTGTCGAACACCCCTTAACTGGTCAGAGACCGGGGAAAGACAATTCTTTGGCCCGGACATGATTCAGGAAGCAGAAGAACAAGTTCGCATCGTTCGTGAAAAGTTGAAAACAGCCCAATCACGTCAAAAGAGTCAATATGACCGAAAACATAAGGCTATGACTTTCGAGGTTGACGAGAAGGCTTATCTTCGGGTCACCCCTCTGAAGGGAACCCATCGTTTCGGTATCAAAGGCAAATTGGCTCCTCGTTACATTGGACCTTTTCGCATTCTCGCCAAACGAGGAGAAGTTGCCTACCAGTTGGAACTACCTCCGCACCTCTCCAGAGTCCACGATGTCTTCCACGTTTCTCAACTCAGGCGTTGCTTCTCGGATCCTATCCGTGAAGTGGACCACGAAACGCTTGATCTCCAAGATAATCTTACATATCGAGAGTACCCCATTCGTATCCTCGATCAGGCCGAACGTACCACCCGACGCCATAATATCAAGTTTCTCAAAGTTCAATGGTGGCACCATTCGGAGGATGAAGCAACCTGGGAAAGGGAGGATCGTCTTCGACTCGAGTATCCCGCCTTCTTCCCGGAGGAACCCAAATCTCGGGACGAGATTCTTTTGAGTGGGGGTGAGTTGTCACACCCTAGCTAGGCATGCATCAGAGTGTGTGCATCATGTTTAAATTTCCATTTAAATTGAAATGGGGATCTGTGAAACCCTCAGAATCATTTTGAAAATGATCCAAATAAAAATTTCTCCAAAAAGGTCCAAGAAAATGCTCACGTTGCTCTCTGAAAATATTGGACAGAGATAAAAATCAAACCAATATTTTTAAGAGCTCATAGGTATTTATTTTGGGCATTTGGAATTAATGCATAATTATTTGCATTGGAAATATATTATTTATATATATTAATATATGTCCAAATATTATGCCAAATATAAAGGAGCTCTGGAATAATATATATAGCTCCTGCAAAAATTGGCATAAGTTAAATAAATGATTTAATATATTATTTAAATCAAAACAAATGTCAGAAATTAGAAAAAACAGAAATAAATAACAGGAGGAGCTTACCTGGGCTCCTCCACTGTGCGGCCCAGCCAGCTGGCTGGCCCAGCCAGCAGCCGGCCCAGCCAGCAGCCGGCCCAGCCCACCTCCCTCCTCTGTCGTCTTCGTCCCGACAGAGGGAGGGGAGTGTGGCCGGCGCGCGCGCGCGCCACCGCGCCACGCCACCTCTCTCCCTGCCTGCCTGCCCTCCCCTCCTCGCCTCGATGCCCCTGGATGACGCCACGCCTCTCCCCCCTGCTCTCTCTCACTCTTCCCCGGCTCTTCCCTCCTCTCCCTCGCTCTCTCTCTCACACGGCCGAACACCACCCTCGCCGCCGTTCGCCACAGCAGCCGTCTCCGGCCACCCCTCGCTCCCCCGACTAGCTCAGGAGCTCCGCCTCGACCCCCTCTTCCCTCTCCACCGACCCACAGCTCCCCGGAAGCCCTGCATCGCCGCCACGTCGCCGTTCCCCTCTTCGGGCTCCGACCATCATCGCCGTCGAATTCGCCGTCTCCAGCGCGTCTCCGAGCCCGCTTCGACGCCCACTGCAACCGCGGTGAGCCCCCGGATCATTTCCCCCTTCTCCCCTGGTCTCTTCCGACCTCTAGGCCGTAGCCCCACCTTGGCCGAAAGCTCCACGCCGCCGGCGATGTCGCCGTCGTGGCCACGGTCACCGTAGCACCCAACCGAGCACACTATCATGCTCCACACCTCACTAGGTGCACGCAGCATGCACTAACGCCTCCCCAAACCCCCTGCAACACCGATCCCGACCGCACCCGAACTCCGACGGCCACAGCCGAGCTCGCCGCCGTCGACTCCGGCCACCCCAGGCCCAGCCACGGCCACCGTTCGACGCACGGGAGCAAGAGCTTTCCAACGAGCCCAAGCACGGCCTCGCCCGCGCCCTGTAGCGCGATCCCGCGTCGCGCCGCCGTCTCGGGCCTCGCCGGCGTCACGTCGCCGGTGGGTTTGACCCACTTTGACCACGGCAGGAACCCCCCTGAGTCCCTGACAGGTGGGCCCAGCCCTGTAGCTAATTAGGATTAGTGCTAACCACTAATGGTTAACCCCCTGACACTGACAGTGGGCCCCCAGCGCCACTAACCCCTAATTAGGATTAAACTAACCCTGTTTAACCCCCCTGTCACTGACGTGTGGACCCCACACGTCAGGTTTGACCCCAGCCAGCCGTAGTTGACCACTGACGTCATGCTGACGTCATGCTGGCGCAATAATTATAATTTCTGGATTTAATCTAACTCAGGAAATTCCAGAATATTATTTAAACTTCAAAAATTCATAACTTTTATTCTGTAACTCCAAATTGGACAAATTATATATGAAAAATGATCAGAAAAATCCAATCTATCCATCTGTACTATTTTCATGCATGATCAAACAAGTTAAATTGATGTTTTAAGCAGAACAAGGAAAAGCACTTAAAGAGGCCATGTTTGAGTTTGAAATTTGAATCTTTGATTCAAATTTGTTCAAACCCTTCTGGTTTTAGTTGCATTAGTCCAACACACTCATATTTCCATGTTTCATGCATGCATCATATTGTCGCATATTGTTTGGTGATGGTTGTGCATCGCTGTCCTTTACGACAGGTTCTGCCTCCGAGGAGTACCGTGATTACCCTAACGAAGAACCGTATCAGTGCATCGAACCATCAGGCAAGCAACCAACCATTTGATCATATCGATACAATCCCATGTTCTCGCTCCTGCTCTCTTTTACTGCATTAAGACAACGCGTTTCAAACTGCTGTGTGTTACGGTAGTTGAACCCTTTTCCTCTGCATGACCTGTCATTGCCACAGTAACTAGATGAAACCCACTAGCATGTGTAGGAGTTGATTGAGCCATATGTATGTGTTGTTCCTACCTTGCTATGCCTGCTATGCTTAGAGTCGTGTCAGGTCTGGTTCATCTGGGTGATGGGCTAGAGTGAAATGATTATGTCGGTAATGAGAGTGGTGTGGTGAACACGATTTGGTAAAGGTATCGATGAGAGGCCATGTAGGAGTACATGGTGGGTTGTTTCATTGAAGCCGACCTTAAGCACTGAGATCTGTATGTGTGATTTAAGAATCAGCTACTACCATGCATTGGGCCCGAAACCAATGGACCCTCTCGTCTTCTTATTCACCCTAGTTCTCCGTCCAGGAGTTGCAAGTAGTTTCTGGTGTTTGTAGCCTACTGGAGGCCGTGGACAGCGCTGACCGTAGGGGTGGGCTGTGATGCGGTAGGTACGTGGCACGGTGTACCGAATACCCGTTAGGTATCTCGGGAACCCTGTTCACATCGTTCGGGGCCGTATGGGAAACCTCGGCCGGACTCCCTGTGGATGGAACCTGAATAGGCGATAAACCTGGACTGGAGGCTTAGGTGATTAGGTAGGTCGTGGCCGACACCCACGTTGGGCTTCCGCTTGAAGGTTGCCGAGTACATGTCGTGTAAACGACGGTAAGTGGTGAGAGCGTGTATGAAGAAGTACACCCCTGCAGGGTTAACATGATCTATTCGAATAGCCGCGTCCGCGGTAAAGGACTACTTGGTTGCCGATACAGTTCATAGACAAGTAAATGGAAACTACTAAAAGCCTCAAGATAAGTGTGAGTGCCGAGGATGGCTCTTCCGTAGGAAGACGGAGGTGAATCCTCGGTAGTGTATTGAAGTGGTGAGTAGTGGACTCGTGTGCGCAAAACCATTTCAAGTTGGAGTATCGTAGGATAGCCTAGCCAAGAGTCAAAGCTGGCTTGCTGCAATAACCCCACCAACCCTTCTTGATAATATGCATGTATGTAGGATCTGATGTAAGTCTTGGTGAGTACCTTTGTACTCATGTTGCTATAATCTACATTTTTATAGAAGACGTTGCAACCCCTTCTGATGGGTTCTATGTAGACGTTGACATCAATGAGTAGGCTAAAGACCCAGGTGGTGACCCTGAGCTTGTGAAGGACCACGTAGTATAGTAGGCTTTCCAAGCCTCTTTTATTTTACTAGTTGTCTGTACTCAGACAAGTTACTTCCGCTGCTGGTTTGTATGACTGTATGACTTGTATGTTGGGTTGTGAGACCCGTACCTTTGTGTATGTTATGTATGGCTCCCTGAGCCTTAAATAAAGTACTTGTGTCGTAGAGTCATGTTGTGATGCTTCGTTGTATTTGCACATATCGAGCATATTGTGTGTATGATTGAAATGCTTGGTATGTGTGGGATCTGACTATCTAGTTGTTTATCTTTAGTAGCCTCTCTTACCGGGAAATGTCTCCTAGTGTTACCGCTGAGCCATGGTAGCTTGCTACTGCTCTGGAACACTTAGGCTGGCCGGCATGTGTCCTTCTTCGTTCCTGTGTCTGTCCCTTCGGGGAAATGTCACGCTTTGAGTACCGGAGTCC
>NC_057804.1:305848678-305857121 GCF_018294505.1 Triticum aestivum | reverse complement strand
AGGAGCGGTGGGCGGACGCGTCCGGCTCCGTCCGGACGTGTCCGGCGGCGCGGAGAGGAGCGGGGCTAGGGTTAGGGTAGGAAATGATCCGGGATTTCGGGGAAGGGGTGTTTTTATAGGTAGAAGGAGCTAGGAGTGTCGGAATGAGGTGTAGTTTTCGCCCACATGATCGTGATCCGACGATGGAGAGCATGGAAGTGACTTAGATGGGTTATTGGGCTGTTTTGGAGGGGTGTTGGGCTGCAACTCAAAAGAGGCCTTGCGGTTAAGCGGTTAACCGTTGGAGTACTAAACGAGCTCCAAATGACCCGAAACTTGACAGGTGGTCAACCGGTGCTATACCAGGGCCACTTGGCAAGGCTCGGTCCATTCCGAGAATGTTCAACACCCGCACACGAAAATAGACAAGAGGGGTGCGCCGGTGCATGTGGGAGTGTCGGATTGCGAAACGGACAACGGGGGAAATGCTCGGATGCATGAGACGAACACGTATGCAAATGAGATGCACATGATGACATGATATGAAATGCATGGCATGAATAAAATGAAAAACAAAAAACAAAACCCAACCACGGAGGGAATATCATATCACATAGCCGAAAATGGCAAGAGTTGGAGATACAAAGATGGAAAGTTACATCCGGGGTGTTACACAGGGTGAGACTTTTCTCCCCGGACAGATCTTCGTGTTCGGCGGCTTCGCGTTGCGGGCCAATTCGCTTGGCCAACTGGAGCAGATCGATAGCTACGCCCCTGGCCACCAGGTCAGGTTCGGAAACCTGAACTACACGGCCGATATCCGTGGAGACTTGATCTTCGATTGAATCGGGCCTGTGCCAGGAGCGCCGGGCAGTCACGATGAGCACGTCTTAGACCCGCCGTCGAACAACGCTCGGGATATCACCCCTGCGGTAGCCTCGGACCAAAATCCGGAGCAGACTGCATTGCCCAAGGACGGGTGGTTGGACCCCGCCCCGCAGGCCGCACACTCATCGGAGGTAGAGCCGAACACAGACCTTACCTCCAAGGAAGCCTGTGACACCGGACCCCCGGACTCGGATCCGGCTGTAGGTTCTAGTCCGCGCGCTCCCAAGCCCGCCGAGCCTGGTTGGGCTCCGGTAATGGAGTTTACCGCTGCGGATATCTTCCAGCTCTCGCCCTTTTGCGACATGCTGAACTCGTTAAAGTATCTCTCTTTGACAGGAGACTCTTGGCCGAACTGTGTGCGGCTCGAGTGGGAAGCAGGCGACGAAGGAATTCGTTGCCCACCCACCACCCATTTCATCGCCACGGTCGATGAATTAACCGACGTGCTTGACTTCGACTCCGAAGACATCGACGGTACGGACGATGATGCACGAGAAGAACAGGAACCACCACTCACAGGGCGGTGGACAGCCACCCCGTCATACGATATATACATGGTGGACACGCCTAAAGAGGGCGACGGTGACAATCCGGAAGATAAAACCCCCGGGCAAAACCCAAAGCGACGGTGCAGACGCTGCTCCAAGTCCAGCAATAGTAAAAATAGCGACAAGAGCGCCAAAAAGATCGACACCCCAGTCAACTCCGAAGGCAACAACGACCATACGGACCCAGCGATGGAGCAGGACGAGCTAGGTCACGCCAAACACAGTTCAGAGAAGACGCCCGATCACAATGATTCCGAGGGACGAGTTCATCAAACCGCCCCAGGACAAGAACACAGTCCGGATGATGATGCATTCATCATCCCGGAAACATGGGTGGAACGAGATAACCTCCACAGAAGGCTTATGGCCACCGCGAGAAGTCTAAAGAAGTAGAAGCAACGGCTAAAGGCCGCACAGGAAACACTCAATCGCAGATGGAATAAAGTGTTAGACACTGAAGAAAGATACGGCGACGATCGCCATACAAAGAGCTATCCAAAACGCAAGCTACTGCCAGAATTCGATGACGAGGCCATTCCACCAAAGAATAACACGACCAGGAGGCCGGACGAACCACTTCATAACCGCAACAGAGCAGCTACCGACGCCGCGCACGATTTACGTGAACACCAGGATAAAAAAGCCGGCACGGCTAGGTCCATCTACGGATCTAAAGGACATACCCCTGCGTGGGACTATCATACCAATCAGACACCAGTTCGGAATAAACACCGGACACAAAAACAGCCGATGGCATGCCACAACACGTCCAGATACAGAGGGGCTGCTCACCCCCTGTGCTTCACTGAAGAAGTATTGGACCATGAATTTCCACAGGGTTTTAAACTTGTGAACATAGAGGCATACGACGGAACGACAGACCCAGGGGTCTGGATCAAGGCTTTTATCCTGCATATACACATGGCTCGTGGGGATGACCTCCACGCCATCAAATACCTTCCCCTCAAGTTGAAGGGACCAGCTCTACACTAGTTGAAAAGCCTCCCCGAAAATTCAATTGGGAGTTGTGAGGAACTCGAGGACGCTTTCAGGGCCAATTTTCAAGGGACTTATGTCCGGCCTCCGGATGCAGACGATTTAAGTCACATAATCCAACAGCTCGGAGAGTCCGCCCGTAAGCTTTGGAATAGATTCCTCACTAAGAAGAATCAAATTGTTAATTGTCCGGATGCCGAAGCCTTAGCGGCATTCAAACACAGCATCCGCGACGAGTGGCTCGCCAGACACCTCGGCCAAGAAAAGCCAAGGACGTTGGCAGTCTTAACAAGCCTTATGACCCGCTTTTGCGCGGGTGAAGATAGCTGGTTGGCCTGTAAAGGCACCAGCGACCCAAGCACATCCGAAATAAGGGATGGCAACGGGAAGCCACGGTGTAATAAAAACAAACGTCAAAACAAGGAAGAGAGCCCGGACAACACAATGGTCAACGCCGGATTCAGGGGCTCTCGACCCGATCAGCAAAAGAAGCCATTTAAAGGCAGTAAAGAGGGACCGTCCGGTTTGAACAGAGTCCTGGGCAGACTGTGCCAAATTCATGGCACCCCTGACAAACCTGCAAACCACACGCACAGAGAGTGCTGGGTCTTCAAGTAGGCCGGCAAATTAAATGCTGAACACAAGGGAAGGGAAAAAGCAAGTGAAGACGAGGATGAACCTCGCCAGCCGAACACTGGGGGACAAGAAAAATTCCCACCAGAGGTTAAAACAGTAAACATGATCCATGCGACTCACACATCCACGAGAAGGCACGAACGCACGCTCAGTGACGCGTATGCTATAGAGCCCATCGTACCCACACCTAACTACTGGTTGGCTTGTCCGATCACCTTCGATCACACAGACTGCCTGACTAGTATTCCGTGTGGAGGATCAGAGACCTTGGTGCTTGACCCGATAATCGACGGATACCATCTCACCCACGTCCTCATGGACGGCGACAGTAGTCTCAATTTAATATACCAGGACACTGTCCGCAGGATGGGGATAGACCCATCCAGAATTAGCCAAAGTAACACCACCTTTGAAGGGGTGATACCAGGCGTTGAAGCCAACGACAGGGGCTCCATCATACTGGAGGTAACATTCGACTCCCTAGGCAACTCCAGAAGCAAAGAACTACACTTCACCATCGCAGCCTTCCAAAGTGGCTACCATGCATTGCTTGGAAGAGCGGCCTTCGCCCGCTTCAACGCAGTACCACACTATGCCTACCTTACACTCAAGATCCCCGGTCCACGTGGCGTCATCACCGTTAATGGAAACATAGAGCGCTCCTCACGTGCGGAGGAATACGCGATGGCTCTAGCGGCCGGGATCTAAGTGGCCTCCGATACCAGAAAGTATGACTGGTCGTTAAGACCACGGACACGGTTAGACGTGTCCGGCAGCCTGGATAAAAATGAGCCAGGGCACCGTATATGTAATCCCATAGAGGACACCAAGGGCTATAAATATTTAATAAAACCCCACTGTTGGCCTGACCTTATTTACAGGCCAATTCCTTACACTTTTAACATCCATCGCACGCTTACGTCGTACTCTTCTATACGAGTTTTCTTTTTTACAGACACAATGCGTGCGATACCCTTCCAGGAAACGGCACAACGGAGACAAAGGCGCAGACATGCAGCAGGGCCCCGCTCAAAGGTTTCTCTTTAGGTTAAGCCCCTGTGTAAACCTTTTATATTGCCTCTTGTTGTTTAGACATCCCATGGGCACTATACCCACAAAGGATACTGTCGTTATTGGCATTTCGCCATGACAGACCAATGCACGTACCTGGAAATATAGGGTTTATAATGAAGGGGCATTCTTCAGCCCACTTTCTGTTACAAAGTACGAATACCTTTGGGAGTGTTCGGCATCACGAGTTTGGCCTTACATGCATCAGCTCCGAATCATGTCTTTGGTCAAATGTTGGGTTTACCTGGCTCCTGGGTTTGCCGCCTTACGTTTCGTTCTTATCGGCTAAGGCGGCCAAAGGAGAACTACTATGATTGTGCCCTGGTTATTTCGAATGAGCACCTCAGTAGAGAAAGCCGAAAATTGACTGTCATGATACAACGAGAGACTGTTCAACCACTCGAAGACTTACCGGAATCTTTAGGATTCCTCTGCATTAACGAAGGACCTTTTCCCGGTTATGTACATACGCGCCCGTATTCGGGTGCACGCAAAAGTACTAGGGGCTACATAGTAGCCCCACCGTCAAACTCCTATGGCTAAGTGAATGTGTTATAGCTGTATAGTCCGATTGCCTAGTTCGACGTGCGATCACCTCCTTAATGGACCAAGACGTTGGATCAAGTGTGATTATGCATATTTTTTGCGAACACCCCCACATTGTATGCGTGGGGGCTGAAGCCAATGACTGCTAACTTTCAGAATTACACATATACATGAAAACGGCCGCACAGGAGGCACAAATAATACTTTCGGGCAATAAGTATAACTACAGCCTCATGATCAAAATAACATTGTTTTTACAATGACACGAGTTGTCACTCGAACATGACATTCTTCGAGCACTGAGCCTCTATTAAGCAAGCACCTTCTGTTACCTGCTCCAAGTAGTGCTCGGCCGGATCCTGGCCTCCCGCCGGATTCTGGGTCGCAATGAGGGTGACCTCCAAATCTGTTGAATATGCTTTAACGCGGGCAAGTGCCATCCGTGCACCCTCTATACACGCCGACCTCCTCATGGCATCGATTTGGGATAAGGAACCGAGGAATTGTTGCACCAAACCGAAATAACTGTCCGACTTCAACTCCTTCGGCCAAAGATGGTCTACTACAGACCGCATGGCAAGCCCGGACAGCCTATGAAGTTCCGCCACGACAGCCATCTTCTCACTCAACGGCAATGGGCGCGCAGGAGCATTGAATTGGGACCAGAACAACTTCTCCACTTCTTTATCACCTTGATCCTTGAAAAACTTGGCGGCATCAGCTGTACTCTTTGCCAAGTCCGCATAAGCATTTGCAGGACTCCAACGTCGATCCAGGAGAGCATACTTCGGATCCAAAAACTTCATCCGCAACAAGTAGGGGCTCCCGGCCGCGATTTTTCCGGCCTGGCGAAGCTCCTCCCACACATCCCTGATTTCGGTCCGCATCTCCTTGGCCGCATTAAGTGCCTTGTTCAGGTCAGCCGAATTAACCTGATTTTCCTTTTCAAGGAGCTCATACCGGTCGGCGGCATTTTTCAACTCCACAGCCATTTCGGCTATCTTGTCTTCGCTTCGGCGATGAGCAGCCTGTTCGGCTCTCAACTCTTCGGCCACCTTGAGGGCAGCCGCATTGCTAGCCCGAGCTTGTTCCTTGGCCTGGGCAAGTTCCGCCCTCAGGGCTTCCACGACAGCAGCACCGTCTGCAGTCCAAACATGTCACATTAATATTATGCCCCTCTCATATTTTCCTATACAACATAATAAGGAAAGCAGAACACATGCCTTGTGACTCGTTCAGCCGCTTGTTCACCAGCGAGATATCGACATCAATAGATCCAATCTGCCTCCTTAGTTTGGCAACTTTAACGGACTGGTCGGCTGCCGGACCCTTAGATACCTGCACATATGTACAGCGCAATCAGTACTTACGAGATATGATCCTCCGTTTGCTGCATAGGGCGGGCAACCAGAGTCTCAGGGGCTACTATCCATATGGACCACACCTAGCGCGTGCCTCACAGCCAAAAAATTCTGTATTTTACACTACATACGTCAAAGCCTCTGAGCAGGCTCATAAATGCTTCATTCAAACCGCTTGTGGCGGATGAAATCTTCTTGAGGACTGTGCTCATTAATGAGTGGTGCTCCTCCGAGAGCGCAGCTCGCTCCAGAAGGCCCGTCAGTATGTCTGGCCGGACACCGAATTGCGCCGGACCCTTCTCATCGCCCCCCGTGGGAGCCGAACGCTCCGGGCGCAGGGCGGCTGAAGGATTACCTTTTGGCTTCGGCAGATCCGGACTCCTCCATGACGACACCTCGGTGTCGCCCGCCTCATGAGGCGGAGAGGCTGGTGGAGTCTCACTCTCCATCATCTCCCGAGGAGGATCCCCCGAAGACGAACTCTATTCAGAAGAGATGCTAGCCAAACTGTAAATAATGGATCCTGGTTAGTGTACTTGGAGAAAAGTAGTACCTCCGAATTTATGGTTAACTTACGGCTCGGTGGCGGGCTGGCCCGTTGGCGGGCATGACGCGGTAAGGACGCCCTTCGGGGCAGGGCCCCCTGGTGATGCTTTCTTCCCTTGCTTGGGCACCTCCGTCTCCAAGTCTTCGGAGGCGGCCCTCTTCTTCCCGCGCGGGGAGGAGGCTTTAGACTCCCCTTCCCGACAATCCTCCTTAGGGGAGGTAGCAATTCCCCCGGTTTGGATGCGCAGTGTGTGAAGTCCGGCTTCTCTATTCTTCCCTTCGTCTTTCCTTGAGGGCATTTTGCCGAGCACCCGGCCAAGCATCTTGGCAATGATTGGACTAGGTGAGCCTTCGGGAAGTGGCACCGGACACCTGATTCTCTCCATCTTGCTGAGCCATTCCTGGCCATAGAGGATTTTCAGAATAACGACAAATATAAATGAAGTGTCCGGTTTCAAGTTTACTTACTTGGGTATCTAGGCGATTGCAGCTTAGGCCTACATCCTCGGTGGTGTCCGGACACTTTACTTGTGGTCCGAACAATAATTTACACATCCCTTCGAGCTTCAGGCCGAAGAAGTGCTTAATAGTCCGCGGACCCTCTGGATTGAACTCCCACATCCGGAGACACCGGCGTTTGCATGGCAACATCTGTCGGATTAGCATTACTTGAATTATGCTGACAAGGTTAATGTCCTTCTCAAGAAGCTCTCGGATACGGCTCTGTAGTATTGGTACATCACTAGCGGGCCCCCAATTCCGTCCTACGTTGGTCCACGATGCCAATTGTGATGGAGGGCCCGAGCGGAACTCGGGGGCGGCCACTCACTTTGTGCCTCTGGGAGCCGTGACGTAAAACCACCTCCGTTGCCATACATCGGATACGTCCAGGAAAGAACCCTCTGGCCATGGGGCATCGGCGTTCCTGCTTATTATGGCACCTCTGCACTCCGCATGTCGCCATCATCTTTGGCTTCACATTGAAGGTCTTGAGCCATAAGCCGAAGTGTGGAGTGACGTGGAGAAAAGCCTCGCACACAATGATGAATGACAAGATATAGAGGATAGCTTCCGGGGCTAGATCGTGAAAATCTAACCCGTGATAGAACATGAGCCCCCTCACAAAGGGATCAAGGGTGAGGCCCAAGCCGCGGAGGAAGTGAGGGACAAATACGACGCTCTCATTAGGCTCGGGAGTTGGGATGACCTGCCCTGGAGCTGGAAGCCTGTGCCGGATGTCGGCAGTCAGATATCCAACCTCCCTAAGCCTCGCAATGTCCTCCTCTTTGATTGAGGAGGCCACCCACCGGCCCTGAGAGTTGGGTCCGGACATATTGGAGGATCTGGGGTGTTTGAATTTGGGTCTCGGGTGTTAGAACTCGAGATGCGAAAGGGCACAAGGGTGGTGGAAAAGAGGTGTAGGCCTCGGCCCCTTTATAAAGGGGAAGAATATCAAGAGTCCTCAGCGTGACCGCTTGAGGCTTATCTAAAAACACACGGAGTCATACCAAAGCGGCGAGTACTGGGTCGCTGCTAATCCTCCGAGTGGGAGGATTGCTCTCCACTCGGAGTGTTTTTTAACTTAGGCGAGTATGGGATCACAGCTAAGCCCCCGAGTGGGAGGATTGCTCTCCACTCGGAGTGTTTCTGAACTTAGGAAAGTACGGGGTTGCATCTAAGACCCCAAGTGGGAGGATTTCTTTCCACTCAGAGTGTTTTTTAACTTAGGCGAGCACGGGGTCGCAGCTAAGCCCCCCGAGTGGGAGGATTGCTGTCCACTCGGATTGTTTTTTAACTTCGGCGAGCACGGGGTCACAGCTAAGCCCCCGAGTGGGAGGATTGCTCTCCACTCGGAGTGTTTTTTAACTTAGG
>NC_057804.1:305845849-305848358 GCF_018294505.1 Triticum aestivum | reverse complement strand
AGTGTTTTTTAACTAAGGCGAGTACGGGGTCGCAGCCAAGCCCCCGGGTGGGAGGATTGCTCTCCACTCGGAGTGTTTTTTAACTTAGGAGAGTACGGGGTCGCAGCTAAGCCCCCGAGTAGGAGGATTGCTCTCCACTCGGAGTGTTTTTTAACTTAGGTGAGGACAGGGTCGCAGCTAAGCCCCCGAATGGGAGGATTGCTCTCCACTCGGAGTGTTTTTTAACTTAGGCGAGCATGGGGTCACTGCTAAGCCACCTAGTGGGAGGATTGCTCTCCACTCGGAGTGTTTTTTTAACTTAGGCGAATCAGGTTCGTGGCTAAGCCACCCACTGGGGGATTTGGACACAAATGATTACGGGACATCAATCATTAAGATACTGCAAAAATCTTGTCTTTGGTAAGCAAACTGAAGGACTTCTTTTTACAACTCGTCGATCCTAGTGATTTGAGGTATAGAAAGGGTGAAGCAGCTCTGCGTTCCACGCGCGAGGCTCCTATGTATTCTTGGCTACATTGCAGATGTGGTACGCTTTGTTGTGAAGAACCTTGGTGATGATGAAGGGACCTTCCCAGGCCGGAGCAAGCTTGTGAGGCCGTTTCTGATCCACTCGGAGCACAAGGTCTCCTGCCTGGAATGCTTGACCTCTAACATTCGGGCATAGAATCGGCACAGATCTTGCTGATAGATGGTCGACCGAATTAGAGCCATCTCGTGTTCCTCTACTAGGAGATCGACCGCGTCTTCGCGTGCCTGCTCTGCATCAGCTTCTAAGAAGAGTTCCACCCGGGGAGCATTGTGCAGCAAGTCACTCGGAAGCACAACCTTGGTGCCGTACACCAGGAAGAAAGGGGTTTGGTCAGTCGACTGGTTCGGCGTTGTTCTCAGCCCCCATAGGATGGATGGTAACTCAGTTACCCAAGCTCCAGCAACGTGCTTGAGGTCGCGCATCAGTAGGGGTTTTAACCCTTGAAGGATCAAACCATTCGCCCTTTCTACTTGTCCATTCGACTGCGGGTGTGCAATGGACGCATAGTCGACCCGAGTGCCTTGGGAAGCACAGAACGCCTTGAACTCATCAGAATCAAAATTGGAGTCGTTATCTGTGATAATGCTGTGAGGAACTCCATATCTGAATATCAACTCCTTGATGAAACTGACGGCAGTGCTTGAGTCAAGGTTTTTGATGGGCGTGGCTTCGATCCACTTAGTGAACTTGTCGACTGCTACGAGCAAATGAGTGAAACCACTTCTGCCGGTCTTGAAGAGTCCAACCATATCCAACCCCCAGACTACAAATGGCCACACGAGTGGAATAGAATTCAAGGCAGACGCAGGATTGTGGGACATGTTGGAGTAGAACTGGCAACCTGCACACCTGTCGACTATATCTTTTGCCATCTCATTTGCCCGAGGCCAATAGAACCCCGCTCGGTATGCTTTGGCCACGACGGTCCAAGAGGACGCATGGTGACCACAGGTCCCTGAGTGGATATCGTTTAGGATCATTCGACCTTCTTCCAGGGTGATGCAGCATTGAGCCACTCCTGCGACACTTTCTCTGTAAAGATGTCATTTTATCATGATGAAACCTTTCGATCAACGGACTATCTAGCGAGCCTCATCCTCATCCTCTGGGAGCTGCTTCTTCAGAATGTATGCGATGTACGGTACCGTCCAATCGAGCGTGATCACCAAGACTTCCATGATCAAGTCGACCACAGCTGGAACCTCAATCTCAGTCGGGTCGGTTGAACTTATTGGTTGCCCGGGCTCTTCCTTGAAGGGATGCTGGGGATAGGCTTCCGAGTGGAACCTATCTTTGCCAGATCAGCAGGTTGATTCTTGATTCGTGGTATGTGGTGGAGCTCTAACCCTCAAACTTCTTCTCTTGCTCTCTCATTGCATAGCAATAACCGGTCATTGCTGGACTCCTAACATCCCATTCCTTCATTACTTGATTAACCACTAAGGCCCTGTTTGGTTCAGCTTTTATCGACAGATTCCGCTGCCGCGCAGCAGAATCTGAACCAAAGGGCGAACCCAGCAGAATCCGATTCCAAAAATTCGCTGCCAAAATCTGAACCAAAAGCGGAAGCAGCCCAGAACGTGCTTTCTAAAATCTAATTCCGCTACGGGCCAAAATATGAAAAAGCTATATCAGCTGGTTTGCCAAATGACCTACATCTTTTTCATATCAGATTTTCCACAGCTGTTTTTTAACTTAGGAGAGTACGGGGTCGCAGCTAAGCCCCCGAGTAGGAGGATTGCTCTCCACTCGGAGTGTTTTTTAAACTTAGGCGAGGACATGGTCGCAGCTAAGCCCCCGAGTGGGAGGATTGCTCTCCACTCGGAGTGTTTTTTAACTTAGGAGAGTATGGGGTCGCAGCTAAGCCCTGAGCGGGAGGATTGCCCTCCACTCGGAGTGTTTTTTAACTTAGGCGAGTACGGGGTCGCAGCTAAGCCCCCGAGTGGGAAGATTTCTCTCCACTCGGAGTGTTTTTTAACT
>NC_057804.1:305797573-305845442 GCF_018294505.1 Triticum aestivum | reverse complement strand
ACGGAGTCGCAGCTAAGCCCCTGAGTGGGAGGATTGCTCTCCACTCGGAGTGTTTTTTAACTTAGGTGAGGACAGGGTCGCAGCTAAGCCCCCGAATGGGAGGATTGCTCTCCACTCGGAGTGTTTTTTAACTTAGGCGAGCACGGGGTCACTGCTAAGCCACCTAGTGGGAGGATTGCTCTCCACTCGGAGTGTTTTTTAACTTAGGCGAATCAGGTTCGTGGCTAAGCCACCCACTGGGGGATTTGGACACAAATGAGTACGGGACATCAATCATTAAGATACTGCAAAAATCTTGTCTTTGGTAAGCAAACTGAAGGACTTCTTTTTACAACTCGTCGATCCTAGTGATTTCAGGTATAGAAAGGGTGAAGCAGCTCTGCGTTCCACGCGCGAGGCTCGTACGTATTCTTGGCTACATTGCAGATGTTGTACGCTCTGTTGTGAAGAACATTGGTGATGATGAAGGGACCTTCCCAGGCCGGAGCAAGCTTGTGAGGCCGTTTCTGATCCACTCGGAGCACAAGGTCTCCTTCCTGGAATGCTTGACCTCTAACATTCGGGCATAGAATCGGCACAGATCTTGCTGATAGATGGTCGACCGAATTAGAGCCATCTCGTGTTCCTCTTCTAGGAGATCGACTGCGTCTTCGCGTGCCTGCTCAGCTTCAGCTTCTAAGAAGAGTTCCACCCGGGGAGCATTGTGCAGCAAGTCACTCGGAAGCACAGCCTTGGTGCCGTACACCAGGAAGAAAGGGGTTTGGTCAGTCGACTGGTTCGGCGTTGTTCTCAGCCCCCATAGGACGGATGGTAACTCAGTTACCCAAGCTCCAGCAACATGCTTGAGGTCGCGCATCACTAGGGGTTTTAACCCTTGAAGGATCAAACCATTCGCCCTTTCTACTTGTCCATTCGACTGCGGGTGTGCAATGGACGCATAGTCGACCCGAGTGCCTTGGGAAGCACAGAACGCCTTGAACTCATCAGAATCAAAATTGGAGTCGTTATCTGTGATAATGCTGTGAGGAACTCCATATCTGAGTATCAACTCCTTGATGAAACTGACGGCAGTGCTTGAGTCAATGTTTTTGATGGGCTTGGCTTCGATCCACTTAGTGAACTTGTCGACTGCTACGAGCAAATGAGTGAAACCACTTCTGCCGGTCTTGAAGAGTCCAACCATATCCAACCCCCAGACTGCAAATGGCCAGACGAGTGGAATAGAATTCAAGGCAGACGTAGGATTGTGGGACATGTTGGAGTAGAACTGGCAACCTGCACACTTGTCGACTATATCTTTTGCCATCTCATTTGCCCGAGGCCAATAGAACCCCGCTCGGTATGCTTTGGCCACGACGGTCCAAGAGGACGCATGGTGACCACAGGTCCCTGAGTGGATATCGTTTAGGATCATTCGACCTTCTTCCGGGGTGATGCAGCATTGACCCACTCCTGCGACACTTTCTCTGTAAAGATGTCATTTTATCATGATGAAACCTTTCGATCAACGGACTATCTGGCGAGCCTGATCCTCATCCTCTGGGAGCTGCTGCTTGAGAATGTATGCGATGTACGGTACCGTCCAATCGAGCGTGATCACCAAGACTTCCATGATCAAGTCGACCACAGCTGGAACCTCAATCTCAGTCGGGTCGGTTGAACTTATTGGTTGCTCGGGCTCTTCCTTGATGGGATCTTGTTGTACTGACGGGGTGTGGAGATGCTCTAAGAACACGTTGCTGGGGATAGGCTTCCGAGTGGAACCTATCTTTGCCAGATCAGCAGGTTGATTATTGATTCGTGGTATGTGGTGGAGCTCTAACCCTCAAACTTCTTCTCTAGCTCTCTCATTGCATAGCAATAACCGGTCATTGCTGGACTCCTAACATCCCATTCCTTCATTACTTGATTAACCACTAAGGCCCTGTTTGGTTCAGCTTTTATCGACAGATTCCGCTGCCGCGCAGCAGAATCTGAACCAAAGGGCAAACCCAGTAGAATCCGATTCCAGAAATTCGCTGCCAAAATCTGAACCAAAAGCGGAAGCAGCCCAGAACGTGCTTTCTAAAATCTAATTCCGCTATGGGCCAAAATATGAAAAAGCTATATTAGCTGGTTTGCCAAATGACCTACATCTTTTTCATATCAGATTTTCGACAGCTGTTTTTCCACAGCAGATTTTTCACAGCTGCTTTTAGAAATCCACAGCCAAACCAAACAGGGCCTAAGTCTGAGTCGCTATAGACCATCAAGCGCCGGACGCCGAGTGAAATGGCCATAAGCAACCCATACAATAGTGCCTCATACTCAACTTCGTTATTTGAAGAATCAAAGTGGATCTGGAGGACATAACTGAGCTTGTCTCCTCGTGGGGACACTAAAATCACTCCTGCACCAGAGCCATTCAACATCTTGGATCCATCAAAGAACATGGTCCAATGTTCCGACTGAATCTGAGTCGGCTACTGTTATTCTATCCACTATGCGAGGAAATCTGCAATTGCCTCAGACTTGAAGGCCTTCTTTGCCTCAAACTTGATATCTAAAGGAAGGAGTTCAATCGCCCATTTTGCCACTCGACCAGTTGCATCTCTGTTATTCAGAATTTCTGACAATGGAGCATCGCTGACGACTAAAACTGAGTGGTCAGAGAAATAGTGTGCAACTTTCTTCGTGGTCATGTAAATCCCATAAACAAGCTTCTGATAATGAGGGTATCTCTGCTTGGACGGGGTCAAGACTTCTGAAATGTAATACACAAGGCACTGAACTTTGAAGGCTTTGCCTTCTTCTTCCCGCTCGACCATGAGCACTATGCTAACAACCTGTCCCGTGGCTGCGATGTCAAGCAGTAAAGGCTCCTTGCTGACTGGAGCAGGAAGCACCCACTGGGTAGAAAGCAGGGCTTTGATCTCTTCAAATGCTGCTTCAGCTTCGTCATTCCACTCGAACTTGTGAGACTTCTTCATTAGTCAGTAAAGAGGCAGTGCCTTTTGACCGATTCGTGAGATGAATTGTCTCAATGCATCCAAACAACCAGTAAGCTTCTGAACATCGTGCACACGCACTAGGCGTTTCATTCGGAGGATTGTGCCAATCTTCTCTAGATTCACGTAGATCACTCGTTTTGAAATGAGAAAACTAAGTAACTTTCCGTCAGGGACTCCGAATGTGTACTTTGATGGATTGAGCTTCATATCATATCTTCTTAAGTTGGCAAAGGTTTCAGCATGGTCAGTCAGCTGGTCGGAACCTTTGCGTGACTTAACCACTATGTCATCCATGTATGCTTCCACATTCCGATTGATTTGATTGAGCATGCACTTCTGAATCATGCGCATGAATGTGGTACCGGCATTCTTGAGGCCAAAGGGCATAGTATCATAGCAAAAATACCCGAACGGGGTGATGAAAGTTGTATTTAACTCATCGGGTCCATAGAGTCGGATCTGATGGTACCCGTAATAAGCATCCAGAAAGGACAGTCGCTCACACCCCGCAGTTGAGTCGACTATCTGGTCAATGCGGGGCAGAGGAGAATGATCTTTCGGGCAGGCCCGATTGATGTGCTTGAAATTAATACACATTCAGAGTGACTTATCTTTCTTGGGGACCATAACAACGTTGGCGAGCCACTCGGAGTGGTATATCTTGTGGATGAACTCGGTAGCCAGAAGCCGAGCCACCTCCTTCCCAATCACCTTTCATTTCTCGATGGCGGACCGATGGAGATGCTCTTTAACAAGTTTTGCCTTTGAGTCGACTCGCAAATGGTGCTCAGTCAGTCCCCTAGGTACACCTGACATGTCAGATGGCTTCCATGCAAAGATGTCCCAGTTCTCACGGAGGAACTCGATGAGCGCTTCTTCCTATTTGCTGTCAAGTGTCGTTGAGATATGGATCGGAGCAGCATTGGGGTCGGTCGGGTGAATGTGGACTGGATTGGTCTCACCGGCTGACTAAAATGCGGACTCCGAGGCAAGCCTCTTGCCACACAGCAAATCACACGGATCTGCAGTCTTCTGATATTCTTGATACTCTACTACGGCCATCTGCTCATCGGCGATCTTTGAACCATTCTGAAGGCAATCCTCTGCTCTCTGCCGGTTTCCAGGGACCGTGATTACGCCTTTGGGGCCAGGCATCTTCAACTTGAGGTACACATAGCACGGTCGAGCCATGAAACTAGCATAAGCAGGTCTACCTAGAATGGCATGACAGGCACTTTCAAAATCCACTACCACAAACGTCAATTTCTCCTTGCGATAATTCAAAGAATCACCGAAAACCACATCAAGAGTGATCTGACCGAGTGAATAGGCTTTCTTTCCTGGAATGATGCCAACGAATCTCATGTTGCTTGCTGAGTTTGGACATCAGGATGCCCATGACCCGGAGGGCCTTAACGCACAATATATTCAGACCATTGCCACCATCCATCAAAACCTTGGTCTCGGGTGGCCCCAACGACTGGGTCGACCACCAACGCTTGCTGCGCAGGGGTAGAAATGTGTGGCGGGTGGTCGGACTGGTCGACTATAATAGGATTTTTTGACCACTTCAAATATCTTGGTGTTGCTGGGGCAACCATGTTCACCTCTCTGTTAATTACTTTCAGTCGACTTTTGCTCTCGAGATCAGCAAAAATCACCAAGGTGGCATTAACATTGGGGTAACCACCATCATCCTCTTTGTCTTCCTCATCAGATTCCTTGTCCTTTTCATTGGGTTGGCTTTCTCTAAAGCTCTGGATCAGGAGTCGACACTGACGAGTGGTATGCCTGGGGAGAATCAGATTCCCCTCGTCATCTTTTTTTGGTATGTATATGACACGACAAATCCATCACAACATTTCCTGCTTGATCCTTTACTTTTTAGGGATCCAGGGACCTTTAGGCTTTCCCTTGAACTTTCCTTGGTTCAGAACTGCTGCCTCGGCAGGGCCTGCTGCCTCAACCTTTTGCTTCTGCTTTCGACTAGAATTTCCTCCTCCGGTGTCCTTGGCGACTGGTCTGTTCTTGCCACTCTGGAGTCGGTCCTCTTCTTCGCCGTTAGCGTACTTAGTGGCAATCTCCATCATCCGAGCCAGAGACATGTCTTTGGTTCGACCGAACTTCAGATTGAGCTCTCTGTAGCGAACGCCTTCTTTAAAGGCACAGACTGCTTGGTGATCAGATACATTCTCCACTGTGTGATGCAAAGTGATCCATCTCTGGATATAGTCCCTCAAGGTCTCATTCTGTATCTACACGCAATGCTGGCAAACCAGCAGGTCTCTTGCAGGTGCCCTCAAATGTTCTGGTAAACACTCGAGCCAACTCATCCCAACTCAAAATGCTTCCAGGGTCCAACTGATTCAGCCGGGCCCTGGCAGAACCTTCAAGCATCAGAGGGAGTTGCTTCATGGCCACCTCATCACTGCCGCCACCAATGTGCAGAGCCACTCGGTAGTCTTCGAGCCAAGTGTCGGGCTTTGATTCTCCTGTAAACTTACTAACGCCAGTCGCCAATCTGAAGTTGTGAGGGTTCTCAGCGGCTCTGATGGCTCTTCCGAAACACTCAGGCCAGAAACATGGACCCTGCTTCCACTGGGCCTGTCTCTATCCAGCCCCTCTCTGTATGCTCTGTTCTAGTCGACCAAACCCTGAACAAGGACTGACCTTGCGTCAAAGCAAGGCTCTCTTGGGTCGACTGGAACCCTGTGGTCATTTCCATACGGGCATCTGTCATCATAATGCCGGGGCGCGCATGACCCGTCCCTCGGAAGGGGCAAAGGCGCTCGACGGTGGTTGTCACGGGCGTACTCACGATCATACTCTCCATGAGCTCTTCCCAGGTGCTGATCTCGGCGCTGATCACAATCTTCACGTCGCAAAGGCGACCCAGGGCTGTGTGTCGACTGAACAGTATCTTCCCTTACCGATCTGCTATGGATCCTGTTCCACAACTGTGAAACAACGGAGTTCAGGCCTCCTACTGCTCGGAGCAGCATTCTGATATGTTCCGAACCTCTTCCAGCTTTTAAACGGGGCGGCTGAATAGACTCTGCGATACGCGCAGCAGCTGCAACATTCTGTATCGGAGTGCGGAATACCTGAGTTTCTAGCGGAAACAACAGTCCTGGACGCTGTCAGGACCCTGACTCAATGCCACAGCGATCTAGCATGTAACACCTCATATCACTTTGCGGCCTCACGCACGGTATCCCCACGGGTGTCACCTTACCAGGCCCGGGACCGTTTTCGCCTTTTGGCACACGTATATGATAGTGTTGCTAGCATCCATATGACAAGGAGCCCGGACTGACATGGCTAGTCGTGAACCCAAAGTGGCACTAACTTACAGGGACATGCATACATGAGCCAGCAATGAACGTGTCGGTCATCAGCGAGTGAATCCGGGCTGTAGCAGCTGGGCTAGCAGGACTCCGGAGAATCCGGGCTGTAGCAGGCTAACAGGACTCCGGTAGACACCGCGTGACATTTCCCCGAAGGGACAGACACAGGAACGAAGAAGGACACATGCCGGCCATCCTAAGTGTTCCGAAGCAGTTGCAAGCTACCAAGGCTCAGTGGAAGCACTAAGAGACATTTCCCGGTAAGAGAGGCTACTAAGGATAAACAACTAGATAGTCAGATCCCACACATAACATGCATTTCAATATCATACACACAATATGTTCGATATGTGCAAGTACAACATGGCATCACAACATGACTCTACAACTCAAGTATTTTATTCAATAGGCTCCGAGGAGCAAGACATTACAAACATGGGTCATGACCCAACATTCAGAGCATACAAGTCGAAGCACATGCGGAAGCTTAACATGTCTGAGTACAGACATATACAAATGAAAAAGGATGAGAAGCCTGACTATCTACCATATCCTACCGAGGGCACAAGATCGTAGCTGAGGTAACAAGCTAAACGTTGAAGTCCATGCGGAACTACTAGAGAGACTGAAGTATGTCTGCAAAAACAAAAATTAAGCAAACGTGAGTACAAATGTACCCAACAAGACTTACATCAGAACTAACTACATATGCATTAGTATCATTAAAGGGGATGGGGGGTTTAACTGTAGCAAGCCAACTTTGACTCGGTGGCTATCCTGACCTATGACTGCCAGTAACTCTTTTGAGGTGGTGCACACGAGTCCACATATTCACCGTATCAATACACCACTATGGATCCGCTCCTGTCTCCCTATGAGAACGCCATCCATAGCACTCACGCTTATCTTGCACATTTTAGAGTTTCCACTTTCACTTGTCTATGAACTATATAGGCAACCAAGAGGTCCTTTACCGCGGACGTGGCTATTCGAATAGATCATTTATAACCCTGCAGGGGTGTACTTCTTCACACATGTTTCCACCATTTAGCGTCTGCACACGACATGTGCTCGGCAGACTTCAAGCAAAAGACGATGTGGGTGTAGACCACGACCTACCTAAACACTCAAGTCTCTAGTCTAGGTTTATCACCTATTCAAGTTGCATCCGTAGGGAGTCCGGCCGAAGTTTCCACATACGGCCCCGAACAATGTGTGCAGGGTTCCCGAGACACCAAACGGGCGCCTGGTACACCGTGCCACGTGCCTACCGCATCATAGCCCACCCCTCGGGTCTGCGTTGCGCACGGCCTCCAGCATACTACAAACACCAAAAACTACTTGCAACTCCTGGACAGAGGATGAGGGTGGTTAAGAAGTCGAGCGGGTCATATTTCAGGGCCCAACATGCGGTAGTAGATGTTTCATGGATCACAAACACAGAACTCAGTTCCTGAGGACGGCTTCAATGAGACAACCCTCCATGTACTCCTACATGGCCTCTCACCGCTACCTTTACCAAAACATGTTCACACACTTAGCTCACACACAGTAGGACATGTTCACAACCTTCCAATTCATCCCCGATGAATCAGACCAGACTCAACTCTAAGCAGTAGCAGGCATGAAAAACAAGCATGAATGAGTAGGCACATCAAGGCTCAAACAACTCCTACTCATACTAGTGGGTTTCATCTATTTACTGTGGCAATGATAGGTCAGGCAGAGGATAAGGAGTTCAACTACCGCAGCAAGTAACGGATGAATCTTTGTTGTCCTAATGTAGTGAAAGAGAGAAGGAGCAATAGATTGGGATTGTATCGAATGAACAAGGGGGTTTTGCTTGCCTAGCACTTCTGAAGATAGTATAGTTCTTCATCAGTGTCATCGAACTCATCGTCGGTACGTCGTCTACTGAGAGGGAACAAATACCGGCAACACAAAAGGAAACACAATCAATGCAATGCACAATATGATGCATGATCATGACATGGCAATATGAGTGTGTTGGCCTAACACTACTAGGGAAAACCTTATACACAGAGGTATAGAAGTAGCGTTGGTCAAAACTCGGTGCTAGCGCTATTTAGTAGTAGCGCTTGTTGCAAAACCACGCTACAACCATTGTTTTAGCAGTAGCGCGTCTTCGCAGAAAAGCGCTACTACTAAAATTCCCTCACTAATGCTGGTAGGCTAGGAATAGTAGTGGCGGTTCTCCCAGAAGCACGCTACTGCTAAAAACTTTGTAGGAGCGTGTTTATGCTGTAGAGCGCTACTGCTATGAAAAAGAAAATAAATAGAAAAATAAGTAGAAAAGTAAATGAAAATGAAAGAAATAGAAAAAGGAGAAACGAAAAAAAGAAAATGTAAAGAAAACAAAAGAAAAAGTAAAATAAAACAGAAAGGAATAGCTGTAGCGCGTTTCTATGGAAAACGCTATAGCTATCTTAGCTATAGCACATTCCGGCAAAATGCGCTACTGCTAGTTTGACTCAAATCCCGGCAGCCCGGGCTCAAAATTTCGCTATGTCCTCCCCCCCTCTCTCTACTCCCCCTGTCCCCCAACTGCTCCATCGCCGTCGTCGCCCTGCCACCATCGACCACACCGCCATCGCCCGAGGCCGCCTTCGACCACACTGCCGCCGCCCGCCGCCTTCGACCACACCGCCGCTGCCCGAGGCCGCCTTCGACCTCACAGCCGCCCCGAGGCCGTCATCGACCTCACCGTCACCTCCCTCGAGCTCACCGCCGCCGCCCTCGACCTCACCGCCGCCGCCCGAGCCAGAGCCTGCTCGCCGCCGACCGTAAGGCTCTGCCTCTCCTGTCCCTTACCCTCCTCTCTCTCTCTGCTAGGGCAATTCATATATATGTTGATACTGTGTTGATGTTCATATGAACCCTAGGTGTTCATATGAACCCTAGATTTTTTAGGGCAGTAGGCATTTTATAGCATTTAGGAAAAATGATTAGCAATTTTTTTAGGAAATTAGCTAGGGAATTTTTTATGAAAATGCGTAAACAGTAATTCCATTTAGCTTTAAACTAATAGAGGGTATATAAATAATAGTAGCACCAAGATTTAAATTAACAGAGGCTATAAACAAAAAGCACTTAGCTATAAAAAATATTTGGACTATGGACCTGAATTTGTTCCAAATTTCATTCAAATGAAATTTGAATTATTTGGACTATGTACCTGAATATTTTTGAAGAAATTGGGGGTAGGTACTATGGTCTTGCTGTGGAAATTTTGGTGAGGTCAGAAGGGTTAGAGAAAATGGAGTTCCTAGACTTTTAGCTTTAGACAAAAAACAAAAGTATTTAGCTATAAATAAAAAATAATAGCTATAGCATTTAGCTATAAACAAAAACAGAATTGTTTTTCTTTTCAAAAACTTGGTCAAACTAATTGTTGCTCTGTAAACAAAAAACAAGATTGTTTTTGTATGATATATGTCATTGATGTTCATTTGCATATTCCAGTATTGTTGATTATATCTTTTCATTGAAGTGGCCATGTTATATGCAAATTCCTTAATATATGACAATGTGTCCGTTTAGTCCATACTTTCTGTATGACAAAACTTTGAGTTATGCACGGTGAAACTTTATTTGTGATCTAATTAAACTGTCCTCCTCCTCGACTAGCGAAAATCACTCTAGTTAGGGCATTTTGGGTACGATGAACTTTGTTATTTATGCTTATAATATGTTGTTTCTATTTTTGCCAAGCCTGTCTCTTTCTGTTGCTCAACTATATATGTTGCATATCATCGACTCATGTGATGATGCAGGTGCATAGATCATAGATGGCGAAGAAGTGCTACGCCAGGAGTATATATACGACGAGTGGCCGGAGTGTCAGGCCCAGGTGTACCGGTTTCCGGTTTCTGAGCGACAGGCAGTAGTTAGTTTAGGTTCACGCTAATGCGAGAGAGGGATACGAACTCATGTACTCAAAGTTATAGCTCTTCTCGCGCATATCATTGTTTAGATGGATGACGATGTATTTGCAAGTAATCGAGACTTGTATCGCTATTTTCGAGATGATGAAGAGACACCACTTTGTGTTGGATGATGATTATGATGATGACATGATTTGATGAGACTAATTGTATGTATATGCTATGATTACATTTGTATGTGTATGATATGCTAAAGATTATTGTATAAATCCTATTCAAATACAAAACAAATATGGAGGGAAAAAACTAATAAAACTAGTAGTAGCGAGGGGGGGGGGGAATTTAGCAGTAGTGCCGCCTTACCAGTAGCGCTTCCTTGTAAACAGCGCTGCAGATAATATCAGCAGCGCCCTTTTCTAAAGAGCGCTACAGCTATTCATGTATAGCAGTAGCGTGGGACGACAGGCGCTACTGCTATATGTTAGTTGTAGCGCCTTATTAGTAGCGCCGGTCCCCAATGGGTTTGGGTCATTTTGAACCAAAGGTTCAATCCAAAACTCAATTTATGAATTTAAATAGTGCCTTATCATGTTTTGCACTAAACAACAAGGTTAAGTTGCTTTATCATGCATGAAACCAGTACGGATGGATAGATTGGATTTTTCTGATCATTTTTTGTATATAAAATATTTACTTTGGAGTTACGATTGAACTTCTATGAATTTTATAAGTTTAGATCATTTTCTAAAATTTATAAATCATTTCTGATTTATTTTAATTCCATAAAATGTTTACTGCGTCAGCATTAGGTCATGCTGACCTCAACAGGTCAACAGGCGCCGCTAGGTCAAACCTGACCAGTGGGGCCCACTGGTCAGTTACTCAGGGTTAGTTTAGCGAGGGGGTTAGCACCTAACAGTGGTGATTAGCACTAACTAACACCCAACTAAACCAGTTAGTGCCGACCCCACATGTCATTGACCCAGGTGGGGCCCAGCCGGGGTCAAAGTGGGTCAAACCCACCGGCGAGGCCCGACACGGCAGCGTGGCTTGGAAATCGCCTACAGGGCATGGATGAGGCCGTTCTTGGGCTCGTTAGAGAGCTCTCGTAGGCGGCCATCGAGCGGTGGTGGCAGCCAGGCCTATGGTGGCCGGAGCCGACGACAGCGAGCTCCTAGGCGGCACTGGAGTTTGGACGTGCACGAAAACGGGGCTATGGAGCACGGCGTGAGGATCTGGTGGGTCTGCTCAGCTCCTGGGAGTGCACTAAGTGTAGTGACGCACTCGGTTTGGACGGAGGCGAACCAAAACGATGACGGTGACAAGTCTGGCGTCGGTGATGTCTCTGTCTCGATGGAAACGAGGGATACGATGAGCTAATGAACATGGGAGCAGAGGGGATCGGTAGCGGGGCTCACGGCAACTCGGACGAGGGTCTCAGCGAGCTCGGGGAAGCACCGAAGCGAGTGGAGCTTCGAGGGGGATCTCCGGCAGCCGGTGATGGAAACGAAGACGGTGGCGTCGCTTCAGGTGTTCTGCAGGTGCGTGCTTCATCTTGGAGTCCCACGGAGTGGAGGCGGAGCCTCTTTACAGCTCGGGGAAGCGAGGTGGTGGCTCTGTCCACGACGGCGGCGAGTGGCAGCGATGAGCTCCGCTCGGTGGTCACGTGCGAGAGAGCCAGAGGAGGGGAGAGGAAGCAACAAGTGAGGGAGAGGGGCGAGGGGTCACGGGGCATCTTCGGGCACGATCAGGACGAGGAGGAGAACCATGAGGTGGAAACAGGAGGTGGCCGCGGCTCGGCTATGCACGCGCCACGCACAGTGCTAGTAGGCGCGAGGAAGACGACAGGGGGAAACGGTCTGGTGGGCTGGGTCGGCCACTTGGGCTGCCAGGTGGCTGCACAGGTGAGTTGGCCCAGGTAAGTTTCTGTTCTTTCCATTATTTCTCTTTTCTATATTTGTGTAATTTGATGGCTTTATTAAAAATAATTAGACACTTCCAAAAATCATGAAACTAATCATGGCTATTGTTTAGAATATATCCAACAGTAAACATTTTAGTTTATGATTATTTGAGCACTTAAAATATTTTATAGTATTTAAATGCCCAAATGCAAATAGAGTATGATTTAATTCTGTTGGGGATATAACTATTGGTATGACCCACCAAGGAGGGGCCGGGTCATGCTTGCAAGTATTCTTGAAGCCCAAGACCCAGGTTATGGATGGCGGATTAGTTTAAGGCCCATGGCCCAGAGGCGACTTAAGGCCTGTAGTGATAAACCACCATGTATGCGTGACTTGTACTGTAAGACAAGAAATATTAAGAGACCGAGCCGGACACTATTTATGAGCTGGTCAAGACTCTATAGAGCCGCTGGGCGTCGGTCTCTGTATATAAAGGGATGACCTGGCGGCGGTTTAGGGCAAGTAACATCAACTCGAGAGCTAGGTCAGCGATTCGCTCCCTGGTTATCAAGACATAAGCAATCCCACTCAAAACTGGATCGTCGGCTTTTACCTTCACCGCAAGGGGCCGAACCAGTATAAACCTCGTGCCCTTTGTCCCGATTAACCCCTTCAAGCTTCCTAGTTGCGATGGCTCCACGACTAAGTCCTTTCACTAGGACATCTGCCGTGACAATTCCACAAAAGTTGGCGCCCACCATGGGGCCAGCGCATGGTGGATTCGAGTTCTTGAAGGGCAGCTTTGAAGGGCTCAAGGGATACGCTGTGGGCAGGATGACCAAGAGTCATCGTGGCAAGCTCTACATTGACGATGCAGGCTGGGGCCCCGAGGCCGGCTCAATTCATTATGGGTACCGGGTCCCCTTCGGCGGAATTCACGTCTTCATAGGCAAGATCAGCGAGCCGGGACCTGAGCCGGACATCTGCACCGACCTCGTCGAAATGGCTCAGCGTGCGAAACCCGCCCGGGCTCCGCCTGCCATGAAGCATGCCTTCGTGGGATGCATCCATGAAGGGCTCTCTGAAGGATCTGCATCTGGCGGTGAGACAGCCATCTACTCTGTTGGCGGGTCATCCACAGGTGAGACAGATTCGTTCTATCAACTGCAAGACGGCGGGCTCGGGGGCTGTTCCGATGGCAGTAGTATTCCGGATTGCTTCGAGTCACCGAGCAGGGTTGGGATCTTCATGGCCGGTAGACAACCTATCCAGGACTCCACAACTGCGGAAGCCATGACCTCCGGGTCAGCAGCAGCTGGGGTAGGAGGCCCTGTGCGCTCACTGGCTCAGGTGTTTATGGATCTCACAGATAAGCTGACCACTCTGTTAACCGCCGTGGTCAACCCGGCGGACCAAGCTCGTCATGACAAAGAGGTGGCACAGTTAAAGTTGGATATGGTGCAGGCTAAGGAAGACCTAGTAGCGGAAGATGTCAGGATAACCGCAGAGCGGGCAGCTTTGGATGTTCGGGCTCAGCAAATTGAGGCACAGACTTTCCGGCTCGCGCAAGACCAGAACGCGTCTAATGAGATCATGAGGAGAAGGCATCCGAAGACTCAGTCTCGACTCCCCCCGGTTTATGATCCTCGAAACCTCTTTCACACAACAGGGGCAGGGCCCAGTAACCCGCCGTGGCTCTCCCCGTGTACAAGTAACCCTCCGTGGCTCACCCCGTGTACATGGGCGGACCGTGTTGCAACACCCGGGGATGGCGCGCCGGTTCAACCGCAGGTGATGGGACCTCCCCGCGTAACCACGGCTCCACCTCAGTATGTACCAACACCTCGGGGTCACTATTCTAACCCGTTGGAGAACATGATAGCGGCAGCGGCACGATTGGCGGCTCTCCCAATCGATGGTGACTCTTCGGTGGCGGTTGAAACCCGCCGGGTCAGAGAACTTCTTCAGACGGCTTTAGCATAGCAGGAGGCATACTCATACAGCCGGGACAGGATCCATTGGACCCCTCGTCCAAGTCGAAGCCCGAGTTATAGCAGGCACATGGATTCAGCGGCCGTTTCAAGCAACTTCCGGCGCCGTAACCAGTTAGGTGGGCATGACCCGGCACGCCATGAGGCCTTTAACTTGGTAGATCAAGACAGAATACGTCAAGAGGCTGAGCGGGCGGCTCAGCAAGCGGCTCAGTTGATGGCTTACCAGCCATATCCGACTTATCCGATGACTTCTATCGAGGCAGGGGTGGCCACCAGCACCGGAGGAGTCCCCTCTCTGGTGCCGGCTCTACGCAACGAGCGTTTTCCCAAAGATTTTAAGGGACCTCGGAAGGTGCCGAATTACACGGCCGACTTACAGCCCGGGGCATGGACCGAAAGCTACGAGATAGCTATGGAGTTATTGGAGGTCAATGATGCTGCAATGGCTAAGTACTTTACTATGATGTTGGATGGGACCGCCCGCACTTGGTTGAAAGGCATGCCACCTAATTCAGTCAATTCATGGGCGGAGCTAAAGGCCTGGTTCATCCAGAATTTCAAAGATACGTGCAAGCAGCCCATGTCGATTGTGGATCTGACGAATTGCAAGCAAGAGGAGGGCAAGTCTACAACCCATTGGGTGCGCCGGGTTAAGGCCATAATACATTCATCTGATAAGATGGATGCGAGCTCTGCAGTCTTAATGTTGGAGAAAAATCGCAGTTTTTTGCCTCTGAAACAAAAGCTGGGGCGGCTCAAGCGCGATTGTAATGATATGGGCACGCTGATGGCGGCTCTGGTCAAGTACGCCGACTCTGATAGTACCAAGGATCCCGAGTCTGATGATGACAAGGTAGGGAAGCGAAAGAAGAATGGCAATGTCAAGGGCCCTCAGCACAACCCGACAAATCAAGGAAGTAATAAATGTAAGGCTGACGGTAGTTTGGATTTTGTGGCTAACACTAGTGCTCAGGGTAACAACCAACGACGCAAAGGGAGGCCACCTCCCCGATCTGGCGGGTCAGGCCCCACACTTGAGCAATTGTTGAACGAGCCCTGTCCGAGACACGACACTCAGCAGAAGTCGGCTACCCATTTATGGAAGGAATGTACGATCATGAACGCCTTCAAAAATTCCAACATGTTTGATGGTAAGAATGAGCAGCGCGGCAGCTTGGGCGGCGGCAGCTTTCATGGCCCGGGCGGCGGGTCAAATCCCAATTTTCAAAATTCCCAAGGCAACCAAGGTGGGTATAACCAACAATCTGGCCAGGGTGGTCAGCAACAATAGCAACGTGGATACCAGAGCAATCCAAAGCAGCTGAATAATGGGCAATATCATGTGTTTACCACCAGTTTATGTAAATGAGACCAGAAGCTTCATAAGAGGGTTGTGAATACTGTTGAGCCGGCAGTTCCTTGTTACTTGAGATGGTCTGAGCAGCCTATCCTATGGAGTAGGGAGGATCACCCTCCCCGGGTTGATAATCTGGGTCACTTAGCCTTGGTGCTGGCCCCTCAGGTGGGTGGATATAAATTCACCAAAGTACTCATGGATGGAGGCAGCAGCATCAATATCCTCTATTATGAGACCTTCTGTCGCATGGCGCTAACTGATAAGAACCTTAAGCAGTCCAACACTGTCTTCCATGGAGTTGTGCCTGGTAAATCGGCGTATCCAGTCGGTAAGATTGAATTGGAGGTATCTTTTGGGGATGAATATGACTCCAGAGCCGAGAAATTGACGTTTGAGGTAGTCAAGATCAAAAGCCGGTATCATGCCCTGTTCGGGCGGCCGGCTTATGCCAAATTCATGGCACGGCCATGTTATGTGTACTTGTAGCTCAAGATGCCAGGTCATAAGGGAACCATTACGGTGCACGGGAGCCAGAAGGTGGCCTTGGAATGTGAAGAAGGTGACACGGCTTATGCTAAGTCGGTCTGTGCGACAGAAGAGTTAAAATTCTATATGGACAATGTTGACCCGTGGATATGACATCTTTAAAGAAGCCAACCACAGAACATGAGCTGGTCATGTAGTTTAGGTCAGCCGATGATACTAAGCTTGTTGATTTTGTTCCAGGCGACTCATCCAAATAGTTCAGTATCAGTGCTAATTTGGATCCCAAATAGGAAAGCGCACTCATCGAGTTCATCCATGAGAACCGAGACATCTTTGCATGGAAACATTCTGACATGCCAGGTGTACCGAGAGAACTCGCTGAGCACACTCTTAATATTGATCCAAAGATTAAGTTGGTCAAGCAGTTTCTTCGACGGTTTAATGAGGAGAGGCGGAAGGCCATTGGTGAAGAGGTAGCCCGGCTCTTAGCAGCTGGGTTCATCGTCGAAGTGTTTCATCCAGAGTGGTTGGCTAACCCGGTGCTTGTGCTTAAGAAAAACGACACTTGGCGTATGTGTGTGCACGGACTTAAACAAGGCTTGTCCAGCTGATCCTTTTGCTCTCCCTCGTATTGATCAAATCATTGACGCTACAGCGGGTTGTGAGCGTTTGAGTTTTTTGGACGCTTACTCTGGTTATCATCAGATCAAGATGGCTGTTAAGGACCAGGAGAAGATGGCGTTCATTACTCCGTTTGGAGACTTTTGCTATGTATCAATGCCTTTTGAGCTCAAGAGTGCCCAGGCGATGTGTGCAGAATTGTCTTCATAATCAAATTGGGTGCAATGTTCATGCTTATGTGGATGACATAGTGGTGAAATCCAGAGAGAAGGAGACCTTGATTGATGATCTTAAGGAAACCTTTGACAATCTTCGGGTTTACAAGATGATGCTTAACACAGCCAAGTGTGTTTTTGGTGTGCCTGCAGGCAAGCTTTTGGGTTTTCTGTTTTCTAACAGGGGCATTGAGGCTAACCCGGAGAAGATCAAGGCCATCACCTCTCTGGCCAAACCAGCGTGTATCAATGACGTTCAGCGTTTGGCGGGTCGTACCGCTACTCTAAGCCGGTTCATAAGCCGGTTAGGTCAGAAGGCCATACCGCTGTATCAAATGATGAAGAAGACAGATAACTTCACCTGGAGTGATGCTGCCAATGCTGCTTTTGAGGATCTGAAGAGACAGCTAGATAAGCTGCCGGTTCCTGCTGCTCCTGTTGATAAGGAGCCCTTGTTGTTATACGTGGCTGCTAACACGCGTGCCGTCAGCGTGGCCATCGTGGTAGAACGCGAGGAGGCTGGCAAGGAACACCCAGTTCAACTACCGGTTTACTACATCAGCGAGGTGCTTATTGAGTCCAAGCAACGATATCCGCATTGGCAGAAGCTCGTTTATGGGGTATTCATGGCAAGCCAGAAGCTTAAGCAATACTTCTTGGGCCACCCCATCACTGTGGTTAGTTCTGCTCCTTTGGGGGATATCATTCAAAACAGAGAGGCCACAAGACGAGTCGCCAAATGGGCCATTGAGCTTGGGCCTCAAGGGCTAAAGTATGTGCCTCGCACAGCTGTTAAATGTTAAGCACTAGTGGATTTCATCAACGATTGGACAGAGCTACAGATGCCTGAAGAAAAGCCAGACAACACGTACTGGACAATTCATTTTGACGGATCCAGGTAATTGGAGGGCTCGAGGGCTGGAGTTGTTTTGGCTTCTCCTCGAGGTGACAAATTTTGTTATGTGCTCCGGTTGATGTTTCCCTGTACTAACAATGCATCTGAGTATGAAGCCTTACTCCATGGTCTCCGGATGGCTAAAGAGATGATCTTAAGCCGGGTAAGGTGCTTCGGCGACTCAGATCTGGTGGCTCAGCAGGTATCAAGCAAGTGGGATTCTAAGGATCCTCTCATGGCGGCTTATCGCCATGAAGTCGATGCAATTGCAGGACACTTCAATGGTTATCAGGTGGAGCACATTGACCGCAGAAAGAATGAGGTGGCTGATGCTTTAAGCCGGCTGGGATCTCAGTGTAAGCCGGTGCCGCCTAATAATTTCTTGGATATTCTGCATAACCCTTGTGTCAAACTACCCATAGAGGAAGACTTGGCTGTTCCTAACCCGGAAGCACACTTGGTGGTGGCTCTTCATGTCATTCCAGATTGGACAGTGCCATACCTAGCTTACATGACTCGCGTGAGTTACCTGAGGTTGAAACCTTGGCCAGGCAGATAACCCGGCGGTCTAAGTCTATGACGATTGTCAATGGCGAGTTGCACCATCGCAGCGTTATAGGGGTGTTTCAGCATTGCGTCTCTCCTGAAGAAGGCCAAGAAATCCTTCTTGAGATTCATGAAGGGGATTGTGGTCACCACGTCGGGTCAAAATCCCTCGTGGCTAAGGCTTTCCGTCATGGATTGTATTGGCTGACGGTTCATGCTGATGCAGAGGACTTGGTCAGTAAATGTGATGGTTGTCAGAAGTTCTCAAGATGGGCTCATGTGCCGGCTCAAGAATTGAGGGTGATTCCAATTACATGGCCATTTGCAGTCTGGGGGGTGACATGGTTGGGCCTTTTAAAAGGTCCAAAGATAAAAAGACCCACCTTTTGGTGGCGGTTGATAAATTTACAAAGTTGGTTAAGGCAAAGCCAGTCAGTAAGTGTGATGCAGCTACGACAATTCAATTCATGAAGAAGGTGATATTTCACTTTGGCTTTCCACACAGCATTATAACTGACAATGGCACTAATCCTTCTAAAGGCGCCATGGAAGAATTTTGTCAACGGGAGCATATTCGGCTTGATGTTTTATCAGTGGCTCACCCCCAATCCAACGGTCAAGCCAAAAGAGCCAATCAGGAGATCTTGAAAGGCATCAAGCCCCAGCTTTTGGTCCCTTTGCAGGACGCCGGGTTGCTGGGTTGAGGAGTTACCCTAACAGATCTACGGGTTATACACCTTTCTTCATGGTCTATGGAGCTGAGGCAGTTCTCCCTAGTGACATCCGTCATGACTCGCCTCGCGTGGCGACTTATGTTGAGGCGGACAATGAACAGGCGCGTCAGGATGCTCTTGACCTGCTAGATGAACAGCGGGACTTGGCAGCAGCTCGCTCGGCGATTTACCAGCAAGACTTGCACCGATATCACAACTGCCGGGTTAAGTCCAGAGCCTTTCAGGAAGGTGATGCGCACAAGCTATCCCCACCTTGGGAAGGGCCCTTTGTGGTCAGCAAGAACTTGAACAACGGGTCATATTACCTTATCGATGTTCGAGAGCGCAAAGACTCACGTAAGTTAGAGGAAGAGACCCGCCAGCCGTGGAATATAGCTAATCTTCGGCCCTACTACACTTGAGCCATAGGCTCTCCTGATGTACATATTTTTCCAATCTATATATTATGATAGATAATAAAGCTGGACCTCTGTCCTTTTTTCCTTCCCCCAAGGTAAATTTTTCATTATTATTGTCATTATTTTTTCACATGATCACTTGGGGGCTGATCACATTTGATCCAGCTTAACCTGTTTGATCCGGCTTACGATAGTATTCGAATCTATCCATTAAAAATTATGATCACTAGGGGGCTTCCTGTTCAAACATAGGTTGTATTCAAACATAGGTTGTACCCTTTTGATTGGCACACAGCCGAGCTCACTAGGGGGCTTCTTGATCGTATTCGAATCATAGCTTAACCCCTTTGGGAATCGACTTTTATTGTAATCGAATCAGAGTCGTTAAAAAACTCTCAAGGTCATTAGGGGGCTTCCTGTTCAAACATAGGTCATATTCGAACCAAAGAGAACACAGCTGTTGGTACCCTCTTGATCGGCGCAACGCCAAAGCCATTGGGGTCTACATGATCGTATTCGAATCCTAGCTTAAACCCCTCTAGAACGGTTTACTGATCGTATTCGAATCAGCAGCCTTGAAATTTTTATTCTATTTCGGTTTAAAGTTTTCTTTGGGAACACCCTTTATTTCACTTGAGACTTTTTCTGAGGTTTACAAGTGTAAGTATGGTTGTTTTGACCCGGCTCAATATCGACTGATGAGTCGCCCATACGTAAAGCATCATTATACCTTTGCAATTTTGTGTATCCAAAGACTGGGTTCTCACCCTCACCGACCGGGTCATATAAACCGGTGGTGCAAATCTAAGAAGTCATAAGCATAGGATCATAGTTGTGTTTTTTACAACAAGCTAATCTATGACTTGGCGGAGAGCTGCAGCCAGATCCTCGTCGCCCAAAGCCACCGGATTCAGGCGAAGCTCATCGTCTGTGTCCCCAAGCATCCATAAGGGGTGCGAGTGCACCTGAAGCAGAGCCACCCGCTACGTCAGGAACTCCCTCAGGAGCGCGACCCCCGTCAGCTTCGCCACCTTTGCGTTGCTCGGCTTCAAGTTGGCGTTCATCTTCTCCAGCACCAACTTCGCCCGATCATTAGCGAGCTTTGCGCGAGACCACCCTTCGTTAGGCTGGGGCATCTTCGCTGGCAACACCAACCGGGGGTGGACACATTTGGCATCCATCATGACCCACTTGCTCCGGAAGTTGTCAGACCTCGTCCCAGTCTTCGAGATCGCGTTGGCCTTGCCGTACGCGACGAAGTTGGCGCACGCCGAGGTATGGTCGATGTTGGTTCAGAGAGAGAAGAAGTGGCGCAGCAGAGCCATGGACAGCATCAACCTAACATGCGCCTCGCAATAGTAGGCAAAAATCGACAAGAGGAGAACGGAGTTGGGATGGAGATGAAGGGCCTGCAACCTGTAATGGCTGAGGACGGCATAGAACAAGTCGGAAAAGGGAGGAATCAGGCCTGCGACGGTGACGTTCATGAAGAAGGGGTAGAAAGTGCTCCCCTTAGCCTCCGGCTCGGCGGAGCCAGCCCGAAGTTCGGTCTCCTCCTTCTCGTTGCCCTCCACCGCTGTCATCAGGCGCGTGGCGGCGAGATTATTCTCCGACACATTAGGGGCGTCCAGGGCCGGCGCATACCAAGCCGGCAGCGCATCATCCTTGGCTTTGCGAGGCGCCATCGCTCACCGAAAGCGAAGGAGTGGAGCAGATCTGGAGATTGCGGGAGCAAGGAGCAAGGAAGGGGATCTAGAGCAAGACGAAGGAGAGCAATGAAGGCAAGCATTGCCCGTGCCAGCCTTTTGTTAGTCGGGTAGTTGCCAAGGCAGCATGGGGATGCGGAGCCCACGTCCAATCAGTCACCATGCATCGACCAAGGCCGCATGTTGTTGGGGCACGCGGAGCTCCGCACTTGCCCTTTGGCTTCGCCACTAAGCCAAGTCTGAGCGTGCCTTGGGCCCGGGGGAAACTGTCGGCGTTCTAGGAACAGGGGTCCCCAGACTTACCTGCCTGCGGCCCGCGGCGTGGCTCCGCTAGTGGCCCAGTACGGCCCGTCTTCATCAACCAACACTCAAGACCCTCGCAAGGGGCCAAGGCTCGCAGGGCGGACGACACAAGGCCTCCTCAGGAGTGGCCTCACCAGGCAGGCTCGTGAGGAGGCGGAGAGATCAGGTCAATGGGTACCTCATGAGGTCCTCGTGACGCAAGCCATGACGACCAAGACCAGGCGGGCGCGAGGCGAGCGCCAGCCCGTGCAGTGACCTCGTTTCCTCTTTGGTGCTAAGAGGGCAAGCGCAGGTGCGGAGTACCGAGGCATCAGGCAAATTTTTCCATATCGGTGCAACAAGACCAAGACCAGCAGAACGACAGGGTGGAGGTTATCGTGGAGCCCAAGACGGCGTCACCGCCAGCACCTTTGACAGGCAAAGACTATCTTTAGTCAGGATAGCTTGTACTAGCTGTCCCCTTTCAAAATGGCCTTTATTGGATCCCTTCCCGCTCAATATTTGGGAAGAGGACCAGGGCCTCCATAAAATAGGGCTAGCCACCAAAATAGAAGGGACGGATCAATCTGTCGGCGTTCTGGGAACGGGGGTACCCAAACTTGCCTGCCTGCGGCCTGCGGCGTGGCTCGAGGAGTGGCCCAGTACGGCCCATCTTCATCAACACATACTCAAGACCCTCGCGAGGGGCCAAGCCTTGCGGGGCGGACGACAGGAGGATTCCTTAGGCACGACCTCGTTAGGCTGGCTCGCGAGGAGGTGGAGAGATCAAGGCGGGGTACCTCACGAGGTGCCCGTGACGCAAGCCATGACGACCAAGGCCAGGCGGGCGCCGGCCTGCGCAGAGTCCTTGTTTCCCCTTTGGTGCAAAGGGGGCAAGCGCATGCAAGGGTATCAAGAAAAGGCAACCATTTCGGTGCAACAAGACCAAGACCAGCAGGACGGCAGAGCGGAGTTCATCGTGGAGCCCAACCCAGCGTGATCGTCAGTGTCTTTGGCAGGCGAGGACCAACTTTAGTCAGGATAAGTGTACTAGATGTTCCCCTTCAAAATGGCCAATTGTTGGCGCCCTTCCCGCTCAATATTTGGGAAGAGGCCCAGGGCCTTCGCCTATAAATAGGACTAGCCACCCACAGGGAAGGGGGAGGAGATCCGCATCTGAGAGAGAGAGAGAGAGAGAGAGAGAGAGAGAGAGAGAGAGACGACTGAACTCCCCCTAGAAGTTCATCGCACCAGCCAAGAACAGACCCTCGTGAGGCTGTTCTTCCCTTGTAATGTTCCACATCAGCCCCAGAGGCAATCCACCACACCACAAACTGGAGTAGGGTATTACACCACAATGGTGGCCTGAACCAGTATAAATCTCGTGTCTCTTGTGTTGTTCTTTGTGTAGTTTAGATCCTGGCGAGGCGGTGAGACATGGGTAGGCTGGAGGTGTGATCTCCGCGTGCACCCCAGTGTTCGAATCTCAAGGGTCTACCGGAACCCGAAATCCGACATTTGGCGCACCAGGTAGGGGTGCGCCGGAATCTTCCTTCAGCCGCCTCGTGTTTCGCCACCCGTCGCATCATCGTCAACATGTCCGGCGACCCAACGGGCAATCCTGATCCCTGGGTGGCCTGGTCCGCCAACGCAGAGCCGCTTGCCCAGGGCAACCTCAACCCCGTGCCCTAGGCAGCCCGCGGTCCGCAGGGCGCTGCGGGCTGCGGGCGATGCGGTCAGACGACCCCAACTCTCACACCGCAGCAGGTGCGGTCGGCAGCGAGGGCCTCGAGCCACGCCGCGGCCACGGCGCCGTACTCACGGCGAGAGCAGGCGAACTCAAGGGCCGCGCTCACGGTAGCTTGAGAGCTATTGCAATGCAGGCTACTAGAGGGCGGCCGCGACGTGCTACTGGAGCGGGTGGCAGAGCTCCTGGGCTCCGCCGCCTCGGGGGCTCACCCCTTCTGCACCCAGTTGCCGCCTCAGGCCCAAGGCGGATCGCACAGAGGCCCCACACGTGCCCGCACAGCTCCAAGCGGATTCCAGGGCTACTCCAACACCAACCTGGCCGTCAGCGCCTGGCCACCAACGCTGCCGCCTCCGCCTCCGACCATCGAAGGGGGATCCACTACAGCCCACGGTCCCGGTGAGCCGCCGCACTACCACTCCCAGATTGGCACCGTGAGTAGAACTGCGTGGCACATGGGGCACTACGGCGAGGCATTCGGGGCGGTGGCCCCGGAGGTGTATGTGCCCCACATGATGGATCAAGGACACGTGCAGGAGGAAGACCATGGCCAGTTCCTCGGCCCAGGCTGGGGAGAAGGAACACCCGAGGCTGAGCTCTTTCAGGAGCCCAGGGAAGGCCCCGTCGACCGCGCCGGAGGCAGCAACTATCGGGTACCGCTAATCCCTCAGGAACAGGCATACGCTAACCATGGATCGCAGGAGGTACAGGTCGTCGCAGCGGGTGGCTACCCCAATCCTGCAGCTCCCCACCCCTCGGGAGGAGGGCACCGGGGGCTGTAGGAGAGGGGCCGAGATCCGGCCTCTCCCATGCGATGCTCGGAGCAAGGCATCCTCAGGAGGTAGGCCCTCTACCGGGGAGGTGCCCCAGGGCCTACCCCCGGCAGAGGACCCGTGGTCATCGGGGGAACCGCTGGCGACCGCTCTATCCCATCGGCGGCGTCCTCGGTCTCCGGCCGTCGTCGGTGGCAATAGTGTGGCGCAAGGCGGGGCCCTCGTCTGGTGATATGAAGCAAGGCCGGTACCTGTGAAGAAGGCCCAGTGCATGTGAAGCTCGCGGCCCCGTGACACTCTCACGTAATATGAGTGGGGCTGTACACACCCCGGAGTCTCCAGAGAGCCGCCCTTAGGCCTCAGGGGCTCCCGCCCACGTCCAATGGCAGCACTTAGCTCCGCACTGGTGAGAAGACGTCGAAGACTAGACTAGGTGCCGGACGCGGCTTTTTCTGCTTTTCTTGCTTTTCCCCTTGGTTGTTGCTTTTCCCTGTTTGGATTTAAGTTGGATTTGAGCTTGAAACTTGCGTGTGTCCGGGGAAGGGGTGTTTAGTCTCGTTCGAGAAATCTCTCGCGTTCTGGTCACCACTTTGCGTCCATCCAAGCCTCAGCTGCCTCGCGAGCCGGGCCAGGCCCAGCATGTACGTAGCCCAGACTGCCGTCGGCACACCCTCTCAGGAGGTTCTCATTATAGGTACAATGGGCTCATCCAGGAGGCACTTGGGGCACCACGGCCCTCACAGGCTCGCTCAGGACCCACGCGGGTCAAAGGTAAACAAGCCAGTTGACTCATCATAAAACTAGTCGCTCGGTATGAGCATGCGGGCAACATTCTGTCTACAAATACGTTAACTACCAGTTTCAACACGAGGGGCTCCCCCTCCCAAAATGCTCTCACAACATTCTGGGCCAAGCCCGGTCTCTCTCTGTGCAGGGTAAAAGCAGGAACAACACGTGGTCAATCGGATAAATCCCCCAATGCATCCTCGGGGACACCTTCGGAGTCGCCACTGGCGTTGCTGGCCTCGCCGTCGCCTTCTACGTCGCCGCCGTCAGCACCTGGGCCATTCACCACTCCGCCCTCATCAGCAGCTACGACCACACCATCGTCATCAGCGGTGAAGGCCCTAACAAGGGCGTCCACGCTGTCTTCCACCCAACTTGCCAAATTGTCCCGGATCGCCAGGGGTACCGGTGCGATGGCGGCATCGAAGTCGAAGTGGGGGTCCATGTTCTGAAGATGACTGAAGACGCGGGAAAAATCACGCCTAAGTAGGGCACCACTCCTCTCCTCCACCAACCTATCGGCTCTACCCAAACGAACCTCCAACTACGTCACCACATCGGTGAAGAACTGAAGGTTACCAGCATTGTTAACCACACGAGGCTCCCCAACGGCTGCCTCGCAGATGATACCCAAGGCCGTGTTGGCTCTTTCCTGGAGCTCGCGGAGCATGGGGCTGTGCACATGCTCTAGGGTCTGCCGCTGGCGTATCTCGTCCTCGTTCCGCCGTGCAACGGCCTCAGCCGCATCCACCCTTTGGTGGAGAAGAAGCACCTCGGCGCGGGAGGAAGCCAGTTCCGCCTGTGTCGCGCCAAGGGCGGCCCCGGCAGCGTCCGCGCGCCGCATCACTTCATCCAGCTTGGCCTTCAGGGCGGCGGTCCTGCCCTCTGCTTCGACCTGGATCAGCTCCAGCCTTTCCTCAAACTCGTGCTCGAGGTTCGAGCGAGCCGCCGCCACCCGGCGATCAACTTCTTCTGAGGCTCGGGCTTCCCTCACGGAGACATCATCCTCCGCCTGCGCCACCAGGCGCTCCCTCGTCTCCAATCGCTCAAGTTCCAGGGTGCACTTGGTGGCCTCCAGTCTCAGTGCCTCCTCACATTTCTGAAGCTCTGCCCGATCAACCGATCCCACCTCCATCGACGCAAGGGCCGCCTCATGCTACTCCACCTGTTGCTCTAGGGAGCTACTCCGGGCCCGGAGCTCCCACGCCCGCTCTTCTACGACCCTGCGCTGCTGGTTGGCCTCCTGAGACTCCTCGACGGCCCGGGAGTAGGCCTCCCGAGAAGCTGCCAGCGACGCCTCGGCCTTCTCGTTGTCGAGGTCACGCTGGTGGCGCGCAAGGGCAATGGCCACCTTCATCTTGCGCCTCTCCTCAGCTAGGCGCAGGCCCTCGGCCTCAAGGCGCGCGTCCTCGTCAGCGAGCTCTGCACCAAGCTGGCTCACCGCGTCCGCGCCCTCCGGAGGAACCCTTGGCGGAGGGCGCAGTGCTCCTGAGCATGCTCAAGGACGTCTTCCGCATCACCTTCCGCCTCGGGCGCGGGAGGAGGGCCACGGATCAGCACTCCCCCGCTGGGCAGGGGGCTGGGGGCTGGCACCCTAGCGATGGCCGGACGCGCCTTGCCAGAAGCCTGGCCCGGAGCCAGTTCGCCCTCCAAGGAAAATCGCAAGGCCGACCTCAGCCAGTCGCCGTCCACAACCAGTCGAAGAGCCCAAGGCAGGATGGCTATGCCCCGGGAGGGCTCGCGAAGAATGGTTGCGAGGTATGCAGAACCAAGATGCGTCACAGGATGGCCCGCCTCACCACAAGGGCAGTGCTGGAGCTCGGAACGCTTGGGGAAGGTGGAGAGGGCGAGGCCTGGAGGGATGGCTCCTCAGCCATCTCCGTGAACTCGGCAGGAAGGGCCCTGCAGGGCAATGATCAGCTGAAGTAGCAAGAGAGTAAGGAACAGAGAAAAGGAAGGGCTTACTCATCAGTGGTGAAGTACTTCCTGCGCTTCAATAGGCGGCAATGGTAATCATCACACAGGGCCTCCCTTCTCTTTCGGAGAGCCTCGAAGTCCACACGGAAGCGACCCAGGAGCTCGGCATAGGGGTCAGCCTACGACGAGGAAGAAGCGCCGAGGTGACCGGAGTTGGGGACATCATCCTGGCGCACGCCGCCGGATGCCGCACCATGAAGGGTGGCCGGGGCCTCAGGGGCCTCTGCCACAGGGGCCGCGGGCCGCGGCTCGATACCTTCAGCCGCCGCAGGGCGGGTTTCAGGGGCTGCCGCCTCAGGAGTACCACGCGGCGTCATCGTCCCGACGGTGGCCCCTCAGCCCCCAACGCCCTTTGCCTCCCAGCTCCACCACTCGAGGAAGGTCCGTCGTGGGCAACTGGAAGGGCAACCACCACAACTGGATTCTCGCGAGGTCCGCTGAGACCTGCAGGGCGCAGCCCCCATTTGTCGAAGCTGGGCATCTGCTTCACAAAATCACCCCTGTTTGAGCAAAGGTACAGCAGGGCGCCCCCATGCCGGATGCTGCCAGGGGAAGGGTCCCCGGTCAGGATCAGGAGAACCTTCCTCGGCACTTCAGGAGTCAGATCTTCTTCTTGGAGCCTCATGCGGTCTTCGCCCCCCCCAAAGGCCCACATCCGACGGGAATGATGCTGGAGAGGGGCAATGCAGCACAGGAGGAACTCCTTCACCTCCTTGGGTGCCGTCACATCGAGCGCCCTCAAGAACGCGAAGCGATGCCAAATGAAGACGAGCCGGGGGCTCGTGAGCGTCCCCTGGCCCCAGCCCGAATTGGGGATAGTGGGCACGGTTGGCTCCAAAAGTAGGGGGCTGGGCACCCCGGCGTCCACGTATAGCCACCGCTCATGGAACCCGATCGCGGGCGGAGGAAGGCTGAAATCGATTCCCGAAGCCACTGTTTCTGGTGCGGCAAGGAAGCTCACGCACCCTCAGCATTGGGTGGGATCGCTGAGACACAGAGAGAAGAAGTGGCGTAGCAAGGCAACTGAAGGAGGAATGCCCATCATCGCCTCGCAGACAAAAGCGAAGACAGCGAGAAGAGTAATGAATTCAGGACCCAAATGCATCATGTGGATCTGGTAATGAGAAAGCACAGCGTTGAAGAAATCGGAAAAGGGGGAACCAGTCCCGTCCACAGAGCGTCGGTGATGTACCAGACCTCGGTGACTGTTCTCTCAATGGAGAAGTGAGACGCGGGCCAGACCGTGGTCTTCCCGCACTCATTGAACATGGTGGCGATGGCAGAGCTGACCTTGTCTGAGCCTTCCCGGTTGAGTATGATCGACCGGTCGACAGCAGGAGCCACCGACGGCGATAGGCGGGGCGAGAGCACAGGCTTTGGTCCTTTCCCCTTCTTCGTCGGGGCCATGGCGACAGGAAGGGAGAGGATGCAGGATTGGATTGGAAGTGGAGGCTGGAGCTCGAGAGAAGGAAGAGCAGGAGGCACGCGGGCGGCGAGAAGAGGGGAGACTGTGTGCAACAGCGGGTCCGCCTAGCTGAGCGCAAAATAAGGAGGCGTGGGGGAACAGGGACGCCCACGTCCAATCAACCGCCATGTGGCGCCCAAGGCCGCATGCTATTGGGGCCCGCGGCGCTTCGCACTTGCCTCTTCACTTCTCTGCGAAGCCAAGTCCAAGCGCGCCTTGGGCCCGGGGGCTACTGTCGGCGTTCTGGGAATGGGGGTACCGAGACTTGCCTGCCTGCGGCCTGCGGCGTGGCTCGAGGAGTGGCCCAGTAAGGACCATCTTCATCAACACATGCTCAAGACCCTCGCGAGGAGCCAAGCCTCGCGGGCGGACGACAGGAGGCTTCCTCAGGCACGGCCTCATCAGGCTGGCTCGTGAGGAGGCGGAGAGATCAAGGCGGGGTACCTCACGAGGGGCCCGTGACGAAAGCCATGACGACCAAGGCGGGTGCCGGCCTGTGCAGAGTCCTTCTTTCCCCTTTGGTGCAAAGGGGGCACATCTGAAGAGCTTCACCAAAGTAGTCAGGATCGTTCTCCATATGCTCGGTGTCGATGGAGTGCACGTTGACATAGAGATTCTTCTTGGCTTTGAGGACATCAAAGAAGATGGCAAACTGGAACCTGTTCCAGAACGGCCGGTTGACCAAAGTGGGATCTTGGTCGTCCTCATACGGGTTGCGGCGGCGCCTTGCCCAGAACTCCTTGGGCGGCATTTCCGGCACGGTTTTGCCAGACTTTGGCTTGACTCCAGGCTTCTTCTGCAGTTCAGGAGGAGGTGGAGCACTAGAAGATCCTCCGGCAGGCTCAGTGGTGCGGTAGCGCTTGGACGAGGCACGACCGGGGTTGACACGACGAGCCTAATGCTCAGGAACCTCATCACCTGGAACCACACACACAAACACGCAAACAACCAGAAAGAATGAGCGTAAGCCAAAAACATGAACAAAAAGGATCACTGAGAGGTAGGAGTATGACGGAAACTGGTAGAAGGGCGGTAGTACCGTGACCCTTGAGCGATAGTACCGCTCCGGAGAGAGCGGTAGTACCACTCCAAGCGGTAGTACTGCTCTAGGAGAGCGGTAGTACCGCTCGAGGCGGGGAAACAACAGTTTCCTACTGCCGTGGTCAGATCCGGTACTACCGTCCTATCAAATTCAAAAATACTCCAACCAAACACTAATCCAAACAGTCTAGAAGCATTCTCCATCCTACTCAAGCCTAGATCTGGACAAAAATCTAGAGATGCAACTGCTATTGCCCCGAGAAAGCTAGATTGGAAATCTAGACAAAAGGAAACAGGGAACGGGGGCAATACCGGCATCCATGGCAAGAGGACAAGGTGGGGATCGATTCCACCGAAGGAAACGGAGAGGAGCGCCCCGGGGAGGGAGATCCGCCGGAGCCCTCCCTCGGTGCCGGTTGCTGAAGAGAGAGACGAACAGGGCGAAGGGGTTGAGCGAATGGGTATGGGGGAGAAGAAACTCCCCTTTCCCCCGATATAACCCCCTGACCGCGCCTCACAGCGGTAGTACCGTGCTGGAGGGCGGTAGTACTGCTAGGAGCGGTAGTACCGCGCTGGAGGGTGGTAGTACCGCTAAGAGCGGTAGTACCGCTCGCCACCAGCGGTAGTACCGCTTCAGCAAACACACAGCTTCTAGACCAACGGCTAACGCTCCAAAAAGAAGAACGGAAAGCAAGGCCAAAGGAACGAGAGGAACGACACGGCAACACACACACACACACACACACAACGGAACAGAAGCCACTCAAACACAAACAACCACACGAAACAGAGCGAGCTCTGGCCTCTCTCAGGAGAGGGCGGTGGCCGGAGCCACCTATGTTTGAGTCAATTGGTATGGCACCGCGAAGAATTATCCTTGGGCCAATGACCAAAACTCGTCTTTGAAGCACAAGTACAATCACAAATGGCTAATGTGAAAGAGTTTATCATTTTATGCATAATGGGGGTTGGGAGAGTTCATTGAGAGAACAACACTCCCCCTATATCCATGCCTACATCTAAGCTAGACACCAAGTTGAGTGGGGAGGGGTGTGCAAGGATTCAAGTCACATTGGTCGAATCAATGATATTTAGCTCATGCCTTAACTCGCAAAATCTTGCTTCATCCAAGGGCTTCGTGAAAATATCTGCAAGGTTATCATGAGTGTTGACATATTTGAGCTTGATCTCTCCTCGCCTAATGTGATCCCGGATGAAATGATACCGAATCTCAATGTGCTTCGTCTTGAAGTGTTGCACCGGGTTGAGAGAAATCTTGATGGCACTTTCGTTGTCACACCAAAGAGGCACTTTGTCACAAATGACACCGTATTCCTTTAAAGTTTGCCTCATCCATAAGAGTTGTGCACAACAACTACCAGCCGCCACATATTCCGCTTCGGTGGACGAGAGAGACACACAACATTGCTTTTTGGAAGACCAACTCACCAAAGAGCACCCAAGAAACTGGCACCCTCCGGAAGTGGACTTCCTATCCACTTTGTCTCCCGCCCAATCGGAATCCGTAAATCCTTCAAGCATGAAATTTGCCCCTCTTGGGCACCATAAGCCAAAGTTTGGGGTATGAGCCAAATATCGATAGATTCGCTTGACCGCCACATAGTGACTTTCCTTCGGTGCAGCTTGAAACCGTGCACACATCCCCACACTCAACATGATATCTGGTTTAGATGCACAAAGGTAAAGCAAGGAGACAATCATGGAGCGATATACCTTTTGATCCACCGCTTTACCATTGGGATCAATGTCAAGTTGGCACTTGGTGGGCATTGGAGTAGAGGCCGGCTTGACATCACTTAACTTGAATCTCTTGAGCATGTCTTGAGTGTATTTGGCTTGGTTGATGAAGGTACCTTCTCTTCTTTATTTGATATCAAAACCAAGGAAGAACTTCAACTCTCCCATCAAAGACATCTTGAACTTAGAGGTCATGAGAGCGGCAAATTCTTCATTGAAAGCTTTGTTAGGGGAACCAAAGATAATGTCATCAACATATAGTTGGCATACAAACAGCTCCCCTTTGACCTTCTTAGTAAAAAGAGTGGGATCGATTAGCCCCACTTCAAATCCACGATCTTGTAACAACTCGGTAAGGTGGCCATACCACGCACGTGGGGCTTGTTTAAGGCCATAGAGCGCCTTATCAAGTTGATACACATGATCCGGGAAGAAGGGATCCTCGAACCCGGGGGGTTGCTTGACATAGACCAACTCATTAATAGGACAATTAAGAGAAGCACTTTTAACATCCATTTGTTGCAACTTAAAGTCGTGATGGGAAGCATAAGCAATCAACAAACGAATGGATTCAAGGCGAGCAACGGAAGCAAAGGTTTCACCGTAGTTGATACCCTCGACTTGGGAGTAGCCTTGTGCTACCAATCTTGCCTTGTTGCGAATGATGTTCCCATGAGCATCTTACTTGTTCTTGAAGATCCACTTGGTTCCAATGATGTTATGGTTCCCGGAAGGCCTTGGCACCAACCTCCACACCTTGTTGTACTCGAAGTTGTTGAGTTCTTCATGCGTGGCATTGAGCCAATCCGAGTCTTCGAGCGCCTCATAGACCTTATGGGGTTCAACACAAGAGACAAACGCGTGATGTTCACAATAGTTTGCTAATTGTCTACGAGTGCTTACCCCCTTTCTTAGGCTTCCAACCACATTCTCCATGAGATGACCTTTGGTGGTGAGTTTGAAAGCAATCTTCGCAGCATGACGCTCCAATTCCTCCTCGGATGTCAAAGGTGGAGGGTTCACTTGATCATCTTGAACGTCATCATGAGCTTGTTCTTGATCTTAAGCTTGCTCATGATCTTGAACTTGCTCGAGGGGAAGAACTTGACCTTGGGCATCATGTGGAGGTTCACCACCATCTTGTGATTGATCTTGCCCTTGGTCTTGTTCCCGAGGTTGAGGGCCTTCACTTTGTTCTTCAGAAGCGTGTGGGTCTTGAGTAGATGAAGGCTCCACCGAGGTGGAGCATTGTCCTTCTCCTTCGGCCACAAGGGGTTCCTCAATGGGTAGGATATGACCAATACCCATTCTTCTTATGGCTTGGGGAGGAATTTCATCACCTACATCACAAGTACCACTTTGCTCCACTTGGGAGCCATTATTTTCATCAAAATCTATGTTACACGTCTCCTCAATGAGTCCGTTGGACTTGTTGAGAACACGGTAAGCATGAAAGTTTGTAGAATAACCAACAAATATGCCCTCATGAGCTCTAGCCTCGAATTTAGACAAATGAACACCTTTCTTGAGAATGAAACACTTACACCCGAACACCCGGAAGTACTTGAGATTGGGCTTGTTCCCGGTGAGTATCTCATACGGAGTCTTGTTCAAGACTTTGCGGAGATAGAGCCGATTGGATGCATGACAAGCCGTGTTGATGGCTTCAGCCCAAAATTTGTATGGAGACTTGAACTCCGCCATCATGGTCCTTGCCGCATCCATCAACGTCCGGTTCTTCCTCTCCGCAACACCATTTTGTTGAGGGGTATATGGTGCAGAATATTGATGCTTGATCCCTTCATCACTAAGAAACTTATCCCAGGTGTAGTTCTTGAACTCAGTGCCGTTGTCACTTCTTATTGTCAGAATCTTTGCATTATGTTGATGTTGAGCTTCATTTGCAAAGTCGATGACGGTTTGTTGAGTCTCACTCTTCCTCTTGAAGAAGTATACCCAAGTGTATCTTGAATAATCATCCACAATCACCAAGCAATACTTTCTACCCCCAAGACTGTCAAAGGATGGAGGCCCGAAGAGGTCCATGTGCAGGAGCTCCAAGGGTCTCTTCAAGTAGATGATAGTCGTGGGAGGGTGAGCCGTCTCATGAAGCTTTCCTTCGATACAAGCACTACAAACACGATCTTTGGCAAAACTAACATTCGTTAGTCCATGAACATGGTCCCCCTTGAGAAGACTTTGCAAATATCTCATATTGACGTGGGCTAAACGGCGATGCCAAAGCCATCCCACATCAACTTTAGCCATTAGGCATGTCGCGGTCTTAGTGGGTTGCTCCGAAAAGTTAATCACATAGAGACCGTTCTCGACATGCCCAACAAAGGCTACTTTAAGAGTCTTGCTCCACAAGAGGGCCACAATATCAATATCAAAGAAGGTGGCAAAGCCCATGAGTGCGAGTTGACAAACGGAAAGTAAATTGAATGCAAGGGACTCAACAAGCATGACTTTCTCGATCGTTAGATCATGAGAAATGACAACCTTGCCAAGACCCAATACCTTAGAATGTGAAGCATCACCCCATTCGACATTGGTGGGCATAGATGGGATCTTGTGCACGTCCACCACCAAGTCCTTGCTCCCGGTCATATGATTTGTTGCTCCACTATCGAGCAACCATGATCCCCCATTGGAAGCAAACACCTACAAGAGATCAATGCTTGGTTTTAGGTACCCATTGAGTAATGGGTCCTTTGATGTTAGTAACAAGGGTCTTAGGAACCCAAATAGACCATTCAATGTACTCATAAGGAGAACCAACAAATTTAGCATAAACATGCCCATCACTAGCACGACACAACACATAAGAGGGGTTAAAGTCGCCGGCTTTGTTGGGAGAGATGGCTTTGCCCTCTTTGGCATCACCACTCTTCCCATTGTTCTTCTTCTCCTTAGGAGCACCTTCTCCCTCCTTCACAAAGGTTTGCGTGAGCGGAGGAGGTCGATTGGTCTTTGGTCTTTTTCTCCTTGTTCTTCTTCTTGTTCTTGGACTTGGGTGAGAACCCAACTCCCTCCTTGCCCACAACTTCCTTTTGATTGCTCAAAAGGTCATTTAGGTTCTTCTCGCCTTGTATGCATGACACAAGACCTTTCTCGAGTTGTTCCTTCAACTTGGCATTCTCCTCCACAAGATGCACATGCTCACAACATGGGTTAGTAGCATTTGCATTATCAGTTAAGACCATGTGAGGAAATGTGGCCTTTTCCTTGGTTAGCTTAACTTGGAGTTGAGCATGAGACTCCTTGAGGGTGGCATGAGCACCTTTCAAGACCTTGTGGGCCTTGTCAAGTACATCAAACTCCTCCGTGAGTCTAACATGATCAACCCCAAGTTTAGCCTTCTCGGAAGCTAGAACACGAGACACAACAAGAGCATGATCAAGATCTTTCTTTAGTTTAGCATGACCATCATTATGTGACTCCTCAAGAGCCAAACGATGCCCATGCTCTTCCTCAAGAGCATTAGAGAGATCCGATATCTCATCAGCATAGTCACGACTATGACTTTCCATCTTAGAGATGGTTTCTTCGTGAGCCTCGATCATGTCATTGGCTTCACCAAGTTGTTCCAAGAGAGCAACAAAGTGCTTCTTGGATTTGCCCTTGAGCTTACTCATGAAGGACTCAAATTCATAGATCTCCTCATTAGACCCCCTACCATTATCAAATTCATCCGTTGAAGGAGGGTTAGGAATAATGGTGGTTTTGATGTTGGGGGTTACCTTGTTGGTGGCCTTATCCATGAGGCACTTGGCGGTGATGTTCTCGTTAGGTGCATCGAAGAGAGACACCCGGGGAGTTGTGACAATGGCAACGGAAGCCATGGCCATTGTTTCACCATCTTCATCATCATCGTCATCCTCACGGTATTCTTCTTGAACAACCAACCCGCGATAAGGAGTCTTCTTGGTGAAGTTGTTCTTGTTGGGGAAGGACTTGGCTTTGTCTTTTCGGATGAACTTGCCACCATTGTCTTCCCGCTTCCCGTAGGGACAATCCTCAATGAAATGGCTAACATTGCCACAGTTGAAACAAGTTCTAACTTGTTGCTTCCCCTTGAGGCCACTTGAGTTGTTCTTGTTGAAGTTGGGTCTTGTATTCTTCTTACTCCAAAACTGTCTTGAGGCAAGAGCCATGTGCTCATGATAATCATACTTCGTGTCCTCGGGGTTGCTCTCCTCATCTTCCTCTTCTTCTTCTTCTTCCACACTGACATTGGCCTTCAAGGCAAGATTGGGCTTCTTTGCCCTTTGATAACGGAGCACCGCATTGTCGGCGGTCTTGTCCAAGTTGCTCATTGCAACAAACTCATCCAACACTTCACCAGAGGTCATGGAGTGGAAGTCCGGCCTTTGGCGAATGACGAAGGACATGGCCTTGTTGTAGGGCATCATGGCCTTGAGAAACTTGTGCTTGATCCAGTTGTCATCCATGTCCTTGCTCCCATGATCTCGGAGTGCGACCGCGAGTTTGGTCACTCTTCGAAAGAGCTCACGAGGTTCTTCATCCTCTTTCATTGCAAACTCATCGGCTTCATCTTGCACCACTTCATAGTTGGAGCGTTGAATGCTAGCACTTCCTCGATAGAGAGACTCAACACATTTCCATGCTTCTTTAGCCATGACATGAGGTCGAAGATGAGGGAGATCTTCGGGAAGGATTGCATCTTGGATGATGAAGAGAGCACTCTCATTGAATTGATTGTCCACTTCTTATCGAGGGGTGTAGTTGCTTGGATCATGAGGATAGAAACCTTCTTCAATAATTCTCAAAAGGTTATTGTTCACATGTCTTAAGTGACGCTTGAAGCGATAAAGCCAAGAGTCAAAATCTTCATTTTTCACATATTTAGGAGGAGGACCCGGCATGATTCAAATGAGTAGAGGGGATCGGTCCTCTATACACTGGGGGTTCCATATTTGCAAAGATGTCGGTGCCATTTCTACCACTAGTAGACGGACTCTTTTCACTGTTAGCTTCCCCCTTGTCAGAGGTAGCATCCGTCACCTTGTTAGTGGGATCACCCACTGTCATCGGCGAGGTTGATAGTTTAAGTCCGTCTAAGAAATCAGAAAACATGCTTTTAACCTCGGCCGTCATGGAGGTTTTCAATGTGTCTAAAGCCACATTGAATTCCTCACGAGAGACCGAGGCTCCCCCTTCGGCCGTGGACGAGATGGGATTCACACCGGAGTGCTCCTCCGCACCGTCGTGGGTGTCAACCATACTCTTCGGACGGAAAAGTCCTTAATAAAGAGACGAGGCTCTGATACCAATTGAAAGGATCGATATGGTTGATTAGAGGGGGGTGAATAGGCAACTAACAATTTTTAGACTTTTCTTTAACAATTTAAACCTTGCAAAGAAATAGGTTGTCTAGATGTGCAACTACGTGGACAACCTATATGATGCAAAGACAATAAGCACACAAGCAAGCAATGGATATAACTCAAGTAAGCTTGCAAAAGTAAAGGGACAAGATAACCAAGAGTGGAGCCGGTGGAGACGAGGATGTGTCACCGAAGTTCCTTCCTTTTAAGGGAAAGTACGTCTCCGTTAGAGCGGTGTGGAGGCACAATGCTCCCCAAGAAGCCACTAGGGCCACCGTAATCTCCTCACGCCCTCACACAATGCGAGATGCCGTGATTCCACTATTGGAGCACTTGAAGGCGGCAACCGGACCTTTACAAACAAGATTGGGGCTATCTCCACAACACTTGGAGGCTCCCAACAACACCACGAAGCTTCACCACAATGGAGTATGGCTTCGAGGTGACCTCAACCATCTAGGGTGCTCAACACCCAAGAGTAACAAGATCCGCTAGGGATAAGTGGGGGGAATCAAATTTCTCTTGGTGGAAGTGTAGATCTGGGCCTTCTCAACCAATACCGAGCAAATCAACAAGTTTGATTGGCTAGGGAGAGAGATTCTCTCGTGCGAAAATGGAGCTTGGAGCAACAATGGAGCTTTGGGGGAAAGAGGTAGGTCAACTTTGGGGAAGAAGACCCCTTTATAAAGTGGGGGGAACAAACCAACCGTTATCCCACTCACCAGCCCCGCACAGAGCGGTACTACCGCTAGGGAAGGGCGGTACTACCGCTCAACCCAGCGGTACTGCCGCGTTGCCAGGGCCCTGACCCCAGGGCGGTACTACTGCTAGGGAAGGGCGGTACTACCGCTTAGGGTGGTACTACCGCTCCTACTACTGCCCTTAGTGCCGCAAAACCCAACACGAAAAACTTCGTTCAAGAATCGAGGCGGAAGTAGCCCAGACGCACAGCGGTACTATGGCCGAAAACCCCAAGCGGTACTACCGTTCGGAGAGCGGTACTACCGCTTGGAGCAGTACTACCGCTCTGAGAGCGGTACTACCGCTGGGGAGCTTCGGCGGTACTACCGCTGTGGGTCGCGGTACTACCGCTGGGGCAGAGCAAAGCATAGCAAGGGGAAAACGGCAGCTCCAGAGAGGCGGAAGGAAACATGACGGGTGTGATAAGGATGTGTACGTGTGATTCCACCCAAGTCTTACCAAAGCGGATCCCCTCTTGATAGTACGGTGTCTCCTACAAAACTAGTCCACCAACAACGAAACGAAGGAGCTACACCGTCTTGAATACAACACCGAGGGGAGGAAATCGTCTCGTGCCAGTGGATGAATCTCTGAAAGAACTAAACACACACGATTAGTCCGCACAAGCATTGTCATCAATCACCAAAACATCTTGGGGATAAATATGCCCTTACACCAGGGCACGCCAGTCTTGCCTCGCGCGCCTAGGTGGGTTGTGCCCACCTCGGGTACTTTCCAGTCTTCATTTTTCTTCCGTTTTGCTTGTTCCCCAAGATAAAAAATCTATATATACCTCCCGAACCTGTCAACCTCCGTATCGCGGAGAAATCTCCTGTTTTCTTTTCTTGCTGTTTTCTGTCAGATCCAATCCACCATGGCCTATTCAAGCTCCTCCAAGGATAAGTTCTTCGACAACGTCATCAACCCATATCTGCGGGAGGTGATGCAGCACCGTCAAGCTATCCAGATGCGCGATGGGGTGCTACACATCCGCGATGTGCAATGACCCAGGGGGACTGGATCCCTGGAGGCCAGGCTTGGAGCCATGGAGCAGGGCATCTTCAAGTGCAAGGGGATGGTGGAGCGTGAACTCAATGCCAATCACCTCATGATCGCGGACTATACCCATGATCTCAAGGTGGATGGCAAGCCCATAAAGGACATCATCTTCTCCCTCAATGAGAAAATCAACTTCCTCCATAGCCAGATCCACGGTCTTCAAAGCCAGGTCTTTGAATATGAGGCTAGGTTTAAATGTATGAGTTTGGCTGCCAGTTGTAGGATCCAGGAGAGTCACTCCTCCTCTTATGATGGTGAACCTCTGCCATGGAAACCCGAGGACAGGAAACCTTCTACTTCATCACCACCATCTTCTTCATCACCACCAAAAGAAAATTGAGTATTTGGTATGGGCACTCCCCTTAGCTTTCTCCAAGCTTGGGGGACGTGCTCCGGTATCGTATCAATCTCCACTATCTTTTGCCTTTATTTTCTTAGTACAATCCATGTCTATCTTTTGCAATTAGATGAATAAATTTTAGTTCGATCCTTGGTTTTTGTGAGTTTGCTTAGTTATCAATCCTTGTAATCATGTGCGAGATATAATAAAGTTTAGGTTGAGTTTTGCCCTTTTTACTTTCTTGCTGCAATAAAAGAAAGGAAATAAAAATAAAACATCATATGCTAATCTCATGGTAAGTGATGACATTACATAAGGAAAAGTATAAGTAGAAAATTTTATTGTAGATTGACAAACATAGCATTTGTCAATGACGCAACACATGAAAGAATTAATAAGGGAAGAGAAGATTCACATATAAATACACTATCATGGAAATCTTTTGTGATTGTGAGCACCCAAAAAAATATTATCTGCAAAAATTGTTGACATTGGACAAGGAAGACAACTTAATGATTTATGTTTGTTCATATTCACATAGAAGTCATATTGTCATAGATCCTTCAACATGTGGTGCTTTCCCCTATCTTTGCTAGCCAAAAATTCCGCACTAAGTAGTGATACTACTTGTGCATCCAAAAACCTTAAACCCTATCTTATATGAGAGTCCACCATACCTACCTATGGATTGAGTAAGATCCTTCAAGTAATTTGTCATAGGTGCAAAAAGGGCAATAAAAATTGCTTATAAAAATGTGAGATCATTTAGTGTAAGGGAAAATTGAGCATTGTACGAACTTGTGATGGTGAAGAATAAAAGCGACAGACTACATAATAAAGGTTGCCATCACAAGGGGCAATATAACGTGACGTTCGCTTGCACTAAGGGGTTGAGCATACAAACAAAAGGCGCATGGCAACCTCTGCTTCCCTCAGCGAATGGCCTATATTTTACTTTTAGGTATTTACTTTTATGCAATAGTCAAAGTTTTTCTCTCTATTCCTTTTATTTTTCTCCTTGGGCAAGCATCATGTGGTGAGGAAAGATCTAGGCACATATGTCCAGTTGAATATGGGTGGCATAAGTTACTACTGTTAACATCACCCTTGAGGTGAGTGTGTTGGGAGGCGAAACTATAATCCCCTATCTTTCTTTGTGTCCAGTTAAAACATTTTGCTCATGTGTACGCGGTGAGTGTTAGCAATCATAGAAGACTAAATGATGGTTGAGTATGTGGACTTGCCTAAAGGCTCCGATACGTGACCCTTCCTAAAAAGATGATGAGTTGTAGTTGCAAAATTAACTGAGAACATAGTTTGTTGATTTCCAAAAGATTTTATGCTTTATACTTCGATGTTGTGATGAATTGTCACTTGTTCATGAGAAGTCTATGATAAAAGTTCTAAAATAAAAGTTTTATATTGAAGTTTGTTGCTGTTATAATAAGTCACATGATGCTGTTATGTCCGTATTTTTGTTTTTATCGACACCTCTCTCTCTAAGCATGTGGACATGTTTTTGATTTTGGTTTTCGCTTAAGGACAAGTGAGGTCTAAGCTTGGGGGAGGTGATACGTCCATTTTGCATCATGTTTTCTACTGTTATTTATGTTGTTTTATTGTATAATAATGCTTTTTGGAGTAATTCTAATGCCTTTTCTCTCATAATATGCAAGGTATGCACCAAGGGGGAGAATTCTGGCAGCTGGAAATCTGGACCTGAAAAAACTACGTCAAGCTACATATTCTGCACAACTCCAAATGACCTGAAACTCCTGAGGATTTTCTATGGAATATTTAATAAATATGGAGCAAATAAGTACCAGAGGAGGGCCACCAAGTGCGCACAACCCACCTGGGCGTGCCAGGAGGCCCAGGCGCGCCCTGGTGGGTGCTGCCCTCCTCGGCCCACCTCTGGTGCCCATCTTCTGGTATATAAGTCATTTTGACCTAGAAAAAATAAGGAGAGGACATTCGGGACGAAGCGTCGTCGCCTCGAGGCGGAACTTGGGCAGGAGCACTTTTTCCCTTTGGCGGAGCGATTCCGCCGGCAGAACTTCCCTGCCGAAGGGGGAAATCATCGTCATCATCATCACCAACAACTCTCCCATCTTGGGGAGGGCTATGTTCGTCAACATCTTCACAGCACCAACTCCTCTCAAACCCTAGTTCATCTCTTGTGTTCAATCTTTGTATCAAAACTATAGATTGGTGCTCGTGGGTCACTAGTAGTGTTGATTACAACTTGTAGTTGATTACTATATGGTTTATTTGGTGGAAGATTATATGTTCAGATCCATTATGATATTTAATACCTCTCTAATCTTGAGCATGTTTTCATTTGTGAGTAGTTACTCTCGTTCTTGAGGTCACGGGAGAAATCATGTTGCAAGTAATCATGTGAACTTGATATGTGTTCGATATTTTGATGGTATGTATGTTGCCATTCTCTTAGTGGAGTCATGTGAATATCGACTACATGACACTTCACCATATTTCGTCCTAAGAGAATGCACTGTGGAGTAGTTATTAGATGGTGGGTTGCGAGAGTGACAAAATCTTAAACCCCAGTTTATGCACTATTCCGTAAGGGACCGATTGGATCCAAAAGTTTAATGCTATGGTTAGAATTTATTCTTAATACATTTCTCGTAGTTGCGGATGCTTGCGAGAGGGTTAATCATAAGTAGGAGGTTTGTTCAAGTAAGAACAGCACCTAAGCAGCGGTCCACCCACATATCAAATTATCAAAGTACTGAACACGAATTATGCTAACATGATGAAAGTGACTAGATGAATTCCCTTGTACCCTCAAGAACACTTTGCTTATCATAAGAAACCGTTTTGGCCTATCCTTTGCCTCAAAAGTATTGGGCTACCTTGCTGCACTTTTGTTACTACTATTGTTACTTGCTCATTACAAATTATATTGCTACCAAACTACTCCGCTACTCACAATTTTAGCACTTGCAGACATTACCTTGTTGAAAACCACTTGTCATTTCCTTCTGCTCCTCGTTGGGTTTGACACACTTACTTATCGAAAAGGGCTACAATTGACCCCATACACTTGTGGGTCATCATCAACCTTCTGTCACCCCATGGGAGACGCGACGACACATCCATAGGATACAATGGTGATATCATGACCGTGTGTGATAGTGGGTAGGCACGTACACATACATCCGAGAACAAGGGCCCACGTTTCAGGCTTCCAATGCATGGCATATGGTTGATCCAAAAGAACTGTTTGCGATGAGGCAGGACAATAGAAACGGGCTTTGTAGGCCCAGAACCATCAATTAATTTTGACTTTGTTTCTCGTCACATTGCAGATTACAATGCAATAATTAATTACAAATCTGTTCACACAGCTCAAACTAATTTGTGTTCACAATGATCAAACTAATATGTGTTCACACTTAGCACTGGGCTATAAAAACTACCCACTCGAAAATTACTTCACAGTTCCTCTCCTCATCACCCACAAAACTAGTCTTTCCTGCCAAGTCGTTCCACCATGATTGGTAGGAGGAGTTTCGGGTGGACATATAACCAGGCAGCAAAGACCAAGGCCATGGAAGCACTAGAGAGGTCCCGCTACAAAGCAGCAGCCACATCAGAGATGTGCCGGCGCTCCGCGGAGCCCTCGAACAAGCTCTCACGGGCATGCGAGGGCTCTCACAAGCGCACTCGCTGTGTTGGCGATCGCGATGAGCTAGCACTACTGAAGTCCTTGGCCGGCGACGATGACATTTTCACTGGCCTCATTAAGCAGCAGGAGCTGGTCGACGGCTTGATGAAGCTGCTCGAGATTAGCGATGCCTCGGTTGACAAGGCGACCGGCCTCATCGAGCAACTCATGGGTGACAATGTGAAGCTCCTCAAGGCGCTCGCCAGGAAGGAGGAGGAGACCGCTGGCTCGGAGATGCTGCATGAGTAGAGCAGTGCCTCGGGGATGATGCTGACAGCGGTCATCGAGGAACTGACGGGTGACTTGAGGAAGCTTCGGATCGAGCACGAGCAGGAGGTGGAGGAATCCGTGGCTGCTTACAAGCAAAGTCGTGAGGAATTGTAGAAGGAGCTGGAGAATGTCATCGCCCAGCGATCCATCCACGACTAGAGACAGTAGCGACCCATATCATTGTCTGTGTTTTCCTTCTTCTCTTGCCCCCATGTCTTCCGGGCATTTCCTCATGTGGCATTTTAAATTATCCGTAATATGTAAGACAATAATTATCTACGCCATTGTAAATTTGTCATCGTATTATCCGTTGCCATTTTATTTGTCATCGTATTATCTGTTGCCCTATGTGGCAGTTTATATTAGGCTGGAATACGAGTTGAAAACACGAACAAAGCAAATGTTGCCATGGGATCACAAGCAAACACCCTCCGTCCAGCTGCATTAATTAACCCATTAATGGAGAACTTGTGAGCGAGGCAGCGACGGCTGGTGCATGGAGGTCAAAGAGCTTGCTTCCCGGTGAGCATGGGCGGCCTTGCTGCTCGCACGTGTCCCGTAGAGCCTGCGTTGTGGACAGGATGCACGCGTCACGTCGAGCCTGCGCAGCGGACTGCTGGCACGCGTCCCGTCAAGCCTTCACGGCGGACTTCTCACGCTCGTCCCATGTAATCAAACAGCTGCACGCAGGCCACCGAGTATGGTTAAATTTTGACACGGTTCACAACCATTTGCGATATTAACGTGTCAGCTATTTGTTTCAAAAAAGGGCTTCATTGGCTACTAATGTGTGCGCCTTGTCTCAAACTAGACGATTTTTTTACCATGGCATATATGTGCCATGTCATGAAACCATGCCAAGTTTCATTTTTTGGGTGAGTTTTTGATTTACTGGGATTTAAAAACCGAGATTCTCAATGTTTCAGGATGAGGAGAAGTTTGTAATTCATTCCCATTCCCTAAATGAGACCTAAACATGCACCCAATGACACATGTATGATTTCCCACCCATTTTGCCTCACTAGAGCATGTGCTTGTAGTTCAAATTGGAATGAACTGCATTAGATGCGTAGAAAACTTAATTAATATATACAATGTCCAAACGAACCCTAAACATTTTCAAATTTCAGCACGACACTCCTATTATTCTATATTACCTATAGAAAACAAAGTTCAAGGCGAGAAGAGGCAGCGATTATCGTTTCGGCCCCATAATGGAACCACGAGGGTTGCGAGAACTTTGGTTTGTAACACACTTGTAATATAGCTTCGGCCAAATTGGACAATTATATTTACCATGTAGTGACACCATGCCAAGTTTCATTATTTCCTGGTGAGTTTTGGATTTACAGAGATATAAAATCCAAGATTCACAATGTTTGTGGCCAAGCCAAGATGGCAAGATGGTTGTATTCATTCCCATTCGTTCCATGGGACCTAAACATGCATCCCAAGGACACATATATGTTTTTCTAGCCATTTTGGTGCACTGGAGCATGTATTTGTAGTTCGGATTTGAATTATGGACATTAAATGCCTAGAAAACTCAATTAATGAATAAAAAAGGTCAAACGAACCCTGAATAATTTCAATGTTCAGCACGAATCTCTCGCCGTTCCATGTTGCGTGTAGAGGAAAATACGAGGCTAGAAGAGGGAGCGATTATGGTTTGGCCCACAAGGGGACACGTTTCCCTATCAAAACCACGAGGGTTCTTGCGATAGGCTCCGGTTTGTAATAAAGCTTGGCCCAAATTGGCAATGTTTTTACCACAACATATATGTGCCATGACGTGACACCATGCCACCTTTGATGATTTTCTGGTGAGTTTTGGATATATGGGGATTTAAAAACTGAGATTACAAATGTTTGAGGACAAGCCAAGACGCCGGTACGGTTGTAATTCATTCCCATTCCTGGCATGGGACCTAAACATGCACCCAAGAACACATGTATAATTTTTCTAGCAATTTTGGTGAACTAGAGCATGTATTTGTAGTTCAGATTTGAATTATGGACATGAAATGCCTAGGAAACTCAATTAGTGTATAAAAAGGCCAAACGAACCCTGAATAAGTTTAAATTTCAGCATGGATATCCTGTCGTTTCATGTTGCCCGTAGAAGAAAATACAAGGAGAATAGAGGCAGTGATTATGTTTCCCCACAAGGGGATCACGTTTCCCTATCAGAAACATGAGGCTTCTTTGAGAGAAGCTCCTGTTTGTAAGAGGTTTGTAATAAAGCTTGACCTAAATTGGACAATGTTTTTACCACAACATATATTCGCCATGACGTGACACCATGCCAACTTGCATGAATTTCTGGTGATTTTAGGTTTTACGAGGATTTAAAAACCGAGATTTCATATGTTTGAGGACGAGCCAGTTTGCCGGTACGGTTATAATTTGTTCCCATTCCTGGCATGGGACCTAAACATGCACTCAAGGACACATGTATAATTTTTCTAGCCATTTTGGTGAACTTGGAGCATGTATTTGAAGTCAAGCTTTGAATTATGGACATTAAATGCCCAGGAAAATCAATTATTGTATAAAAAGGGCAAACGAACCCTAATTAAGCATAAATTTCAGCACAAATATCATGTCATTCCATGTTTCATGTAGAAGAAAATACAAGGCGAAAAGAAGCAGTGATTACGTTTTGCCCAGAAGGGGAACACATTTCCCTATCGGAACCACGAGGGTTCTTTGAGAGAAGCTTCGGTTTGTAAGAGGTTTGTAATAAAGCTTGGACCAAATTGGACAATGTTTTTACCACAACATATATGCGCCCTGACGTGACACCATGCCAACTTTCATGACTTTCTAGTGAGTTTAGGATTTACGGGGATTTAAAAACCAAGATTCCACATGTTTGAGGATGAGCCAGGATGCCGGTACGGTTGTAGTTTGTTCCTGTTCCTGGCATGGGACCTAAACAAGCACCCAAGGACACATGTATAATTTTTCTAGCCATTTTTGTGAACTAGAGCATGTACTTGATGTTCAGATTTAAATTATGGACATTAAATGCCTAGGAAACTCAATTAGTGTATAAAAAGGACAAACGAACCCTGAATATGTTTAAATTTCAGCACGGATATCCCGTCGTTCCATGTTGCCCATAGAAGAAAATACAAGGAGAAAAGAGGCAGTGATTACGTTTCGCCCACAAGGGGATCACGTTTCCCTATCCGAACCACGAGGCTTCTTTGCGAGAAGCTCCGATTTGTAAGAGGTTTGTAATAAAGCTTGGCTCAAATTGGACAATGTTTTTACCATGACATATATGTGCCATGACATGACACCATGCCAAGTTTCATGACTTCCTGGTGAGTTTAGGATTTACGGGGATTTGAAAACCGAGAGTCCAAATATTTGAGGATGAGCCAGGATCCCGGTACGGTTGTAGTTCGTTCCCATTCCTGGTGTGGGACCTCAACATGCACCCAAGGACACATGTATAATTTCTCTAGTCATTTTGGTGAACTGGAGCATGTATTTGAAGTTCAGATTTGTATTATGGACATTAAATGCCTAGGAAATTTAATTAGTGTATAAAAGGCCAAACGAACCCTGAATAAGTTTAAATTTCAGCACAAATATCTTGTCGTTGCATGTTGCCCATAGAAGAAAGTACAAGGCGAAAAGAGGCAGTGATTATTGTTTCGCTAATAAGGGGGACACGTTTCCCTATCGGAACCACGAGGCTTCTATGAGAGAAGCTCCGGTTTGTAAGAGGCTTGTAATAAAACTTGCGCCAAAGTCGACGAAATAATTCCAAGACATATATGTGCCATGTCGTGACACCATGCCAAGTTTGTCTATTTACGGGGATTTAAAAACTGAGATTCTTCTCATGAAATGTTTTCATATAGCACACGGTTCACTCATGAAAGCCGTGTGTCTACCAAACCATGGTCGATGCCCCCCTCCCCCTTGCTGCGCGCGTGATCTGAGTCGTGTGTTCTGATTGGCCAGAACCCAAATAACACAGATCGTACGTCTGCACCACTGGATGCTCCCAGATCGAACGGCAACCCTCAGCCCTTTCGACAGCACATGCAGTACATGGGTAAGCATTGTGTGCATGCGTCGTGCTAGCTCACGCTTCCTTCTCTACTACTTTTTCTAAACAGGCTACCGTTTCCACCACTCCTCTCATTGCTTTCCTGCCTCTTCTCCCATCGTTTTATCGCTACCATTGTCAGTGGTCATTGATGGCTAGGCGGCCACACACCAGCCATGTAAATATTGCACACAGTTTCTAAAAGCACAATTGTGCATGATAGGAGGGAGTAGGTCCCATAGGGTGACCAGCGTGAAACGCCTTAAAGGCAAGGAGGCAATTCCTATCAGCAAGGTGCGGCTTTCCATCCGCTAGCCTAGTCGAATAGAACACCTAAGTTAAGCATGCTTGGGATGGAGTAGTCCAAGGATGGGTGATCCAGTGGGAAGTTGCATATCTCAAGCTTCATTTAAATGCTATGACACGGTCATTATAGAGATAAAGAGATAAATATCTCTATAGTGGCCTGCCATGGTGATTATATAAACCTTGTTCTTTTGCTAATTTGTAGACTATGTTTTTATAGGTTATTTTTTGCTCTAAAAAATTAAAGAATGATTGACTCTATAGTGACCTGTCATGGCGATTATATAAACCTTTTTAGGTCGCATGCATGGTATAGGGGGCAGGGTGTTCTGATCAAGCATGTCTCCCTTGTGTGGTTTATAGACGCTGCACACATCCGTGGGCTCCCTGAGGTATATATATTATCCTTTACCGACAATGAGGGGGGCCCACACAATCTATCCCTTCGACCCAACAATGAGAAGGGTTTGACCATGATGGTTTCTTATTGATATGTGTGCCATACTAGACCAAATAAAGTTTGAGCGCATGCGTGGGACGACCCCCCCCCCCCGGCTCGAAGTTGGGAAACTGACATCGTACGTATTGAACCAGGCTTGGATTCGGGTACATTGTTCGATTTGTAGTCACTACAAAAAAAGACAAATCCGTGACATTTTGGGCCGAACGAATTTTTTCTCTGTCATACTTATGACACTTCTGTAACGATAATTGTGATAAAACCCGGTATGATCATAGATGTGGTGGCTCCTACTTCTATGACAAAAAATCATGAGAGAAAATGGGCTTTTCGTCTTGGGCGGGCCGGAGACGCAGCTGCATGACATTCTTTGGGCCGTCCATGACGAAAAAAACCATGGTAGAAGCGAGGGCGAGGAAAATTTTGGGGAGTTCCCGGTTACGATGGGTGGTCGGGGGCCGAGCGATGCATGTTTCTCTCATACACGTACGCGCGTGTGTGCGAGGCGTTGGCTCTAACTGAACCCAAGCGAGGCGTTGGGCCCCAACTGAACCCGAGCGATTGCACTGTAGGCTACGCGTTACTGAACCCGAGCGATCGACCGATTGCTGTTAACTGAACCCGATCGAGCGATTCCTTCGCTACTGCT